>NW_024423344.1:28461354-28521138 GCF_017311325.1 Ursus maritimus | reverse complement strand
TTTTTTTTTTTTTCTCTTTTTTTTTAAGCTGTGTTTATTGTTGCTATACAGGAAACTAGAGAAGCAAGGATCTTAATAGATAATCATTTAGGTCATACACAAATTGGGTCTTTTTTTATGATTGATTATTGTTTTGAAAGAGAAAACTAAGTAGTAACTGATAGCTGTGGTATTTTTAGGTTTATGTCAAACAGCAAGTCTGTTCTTAAGGAAGAAGAAAACATTTGAATTCCTGCTGTATCAATTCCTGCTCTATCAGGCACTGTTTTTATATATATTATGTAATTGCATTCTTGTAGCAATCCTGTGAAGATGAGCCTTAGCTTCCTGATTTTGCAAAAAAGGGGAGATAGCATCACCTTTATGCCACTGTTTGCCTTTTAGTTATTATTTTATTTTGTTTTTAATGGTTGCTCTAGGGTTTACCAGATAACTTTGACTTATCAATATCATTTTTTTGTATACTGTAGGAACAGTATTTTTTTTTAAACTCCAGCCCACCACACTGTATGTTTTATTGTGTCATGCCTTTTACTCGTATAGGTTGTAAACCCCATTATATGTTATTACTTTTAGTTTAAATAGGTATTTTTTGAAGGGATTAAACAAGGAGAGAAATATCTCTATGAAGTATCTTTTGTATTGTCCTCATATTTACCCTTTCAGGCATTCTAAATTCCTTGTTAGAGTCAAACTTCCATCTGGTATTGTTTTTCTCTTGCCTACTGTTCTAGTGATGGTTGGCTGGTGATGAATTCTCACAGCTTTTTTAGTTCAAATAAACTTATTTTGCCTTGAATTTTGAAAGATATTTTTATTGGGTATGGATAGCTCAGTTAACACTTTTTTTTAGAGATTTACTTATTTATTTGAGAGAGAGAAAGAGAACATGTGTGCGAGTGTGGAGAGGGGCGGGGGCAGAAGGAGAGGGAGAGAGTCTCAAGCAGATTCCCTCCTGAGCACAGAGCCTGACTGGGGCTCTATCCCAGGACCCTGAGATTATGACCTGAGCCGAAATCGAGAGCTGGACACTCAACTGACTGACCCAACCAGGCACCCCATCATTTGAGACTTTTTTTGCGGTGTTGCTCAATTATCTTATTTATGGCCCAGCATAGTTTCTGACAAGAAGTCTGCTGTCTTTCTTTGTTCCTCTGTATGTAATGTATACTTTCCTCTCTTGTTTCTTTTAAGATTTTTCTTTTTTTTTTTTTTTTTTTAAAGATTGTATTTATTCATTTGACAGAGATAGAGACAGCCAGCGAGAGGGAACACAGGCAGGGGGAGTGGGAGAGGAAGAAGCAGGCTCATAGCAGAGGAGCCTGATGTGGGGCTCGATCCCAGAACGCCAGGATCATGCCCTGAGCTGAAGGCAGATGCTTAATGACTGAGCCACCCAGGCGCCCCTCTTTTAAGATTTTTCTATAACTCGTTTTCAGAAACTGGGTTATGATGTACCTTGGTGTGGTCTTCTTTTTGTTTATTTTTCTTAGGGTTTGTTGATCTCCCTTGCATCTGTCAGTTTATGGTTTTCATCAACTTTTGGAAATTCTGAGCCATTTTGTCTCCATAGAGTGCTCCTCTCCCCCACATTCTTGGAGATGCCAGTTACCTTTCACAGTGAATCACTGATGCTGCTTTGTTTGTTTGCGGGTTTCTTCTCTCTGCGCTTTATTCTGGATAGCTTCTATTGCTATGTCTTTAAGTTCATGTTCTCTTGCCATTCTCTAATCTGCTGTTGTTTGTACCCAGTATGTATTTTTAGGTTTATTTTTATCTCTAGAGTTTTGTTTTGGATCTCTTATATTTTCTGTTTCTCTTCTTATGACCATGTTTTCCTCTCCCTTCTTGAGTATATGGAACATATTTGTAATACAGTTTTAACGTCTTTTCTGTTCATTCCATCGTCTTTGTCATTTCTGGATCTGCACTTAATGACTTTTTTCTTCCTGGTTATGGGTCATATTTTTCTTCTCCACTGGTAATTTTTGACTGTGTGCTAGCCATTGAGTTTTATGCTGTTGCTTGCTTGATTTTGTTGTATTTTTTTTTTTAAGAGTGTTGGATTTAGTTGGGGTTTACAGGTTATTTGGAACCTGTTGGATTGTTTTGAGGCTTGCTTTTAAGCTTTGTTAGGGTGACTGCAGAACAGCCTCTGGTGTAGTGCTGACTTAGTCCCCCAGCTAAGATGATTTCCTTCTGAGGAGGCCATCCTTTGCCTGACATGTTACAAGGTTTTTTCCACTCTGGTTGGTGGGAGTGCAAATGATTCCAAGCCCTGTCTGGCTCTAGGTATTGTTTGGCCTGCTGATCTTTGGTAGGTAATTATTTCCCCAACCTGTGATACTCAGCACAGATCAGTATTTGACCAAGGACCCTAGAAGAACCCATCTGCAACTCTGATGCTTTCAGTCTTTGTGAGCTCTCTCTCCAGTGCACTGCCCTGCAAATTCTAGCCACCTTGGCCTTCCCAGACTCTCATCTCTGTCTCTGCAACTTGGTGAGACCGCCAGACTGCTTGGGTTTCTTCACGCTGTGCTGTGACCTGGAAATAGCTGGCAGCTAATGTTTCCCTTCTTTTAGCAGTCATAGGCCTGGGTTACCTGTTGTCTAACATCAAAAACTCATGTTTCATATATCTTGCCCTGCTTTGTTGTATTTATATTTAACAGAATATTTTTAATACTTGGCCATTCAGAATTTGGCCAACATGTTTTTGGAGCATTTATTATAAATATGTTATCAAATATTATAGAATTAGAAATTATTGGAAACTTTTATATTTTCACAAATAACTCATTAAATGTAGAAGTACCTTTGCCATGTAGACCTGCATCTGGATCTTTGGGGGTGAAAGGGGTATTAGAAATAAGCTGATCCACATGTGTACTGAAGTTTGAGAATCAGAGCCTTAGGAAGAGAGTCAAGATAGGATAAGAGTGTTGGTAGAAGACAAGGTGTTTCAGAGACTCCTTGGCTTGGTAAACTCATGCTGTAAAAAGGTCAGGAAATAGATGATGTCAACTTGAAAATTTCTTAGGCCAGAGGAGAGGAGGAAAGTCTTGGAAGTATTTATTTTCTGATTATGAAAGAACTTACATCCAGAAAAATAAAACTCATATAATTGTATCTACCCAGATAAAAAATAATGTTTATAACCATTTAGTAGATGTTCTCTTTTACATTGCATATATAAATACCCACGTGCAGTCATACAGATTTTACACAAAAGTGGGATACTGTGAACATATGGAAACTTGTCGTCTTCTACTTAACAATGTATCATCTTCCCGTATTATAGTTATATGACATTTCATAAGATTAAAAAAAGTCCCAGCTGTCATGAATGACCACTGTCATAAGTTTAGTCTATATGCATTCTAGTATCTCCTAGACATGTTCAAATATACACCCAGAGTTGCATGTGTATGTAGTTATTTTTAATGACAAGTAGAGAGCACATACTGTTTACACTATTCTGCAACTTGGTTTTTACCTTAATATTTTGTGGACATGCTGTCACATCAGTGTGTATTGATCTAACTCTTTCCAGCAGCTGGTGATAGTCATACAAACGTAGTATAGTTTATTTGAATTGACGGACTTCTAGATTATTTTTAGTTTTTTTGTTTTAGTGAACATTCTTTCACATATATCTTCATGAATTTTGTACAAGTGTATATGTAGGATAAATTTTAAGAAAGGAAGTCGCAGGATCCAAGATAAGTGTAATTTATTCCAAGTGTCCCATATGTCTGTTTTCTATACTCTCTATAATTGTTTCTCTAATGCTTTCATCTGTTTTTATTCTGTGATATTTCCTAAGACTTCGTTGGCGTTCCAGTGTTTTTAGCATTATCTATTCTGCTTTTTGGTTGCTTCTAAGGGGATTTCATTTCTTTCATGGTATTTTTATTTTTTAATTTATTATTTATTTACTTAGTTTTAAAGATTTTATTATTTGAGAGGGAGAGAAAGTGCGTGCACACACAAGCAGGGGAAGGGCCAGAGGGAGAGGGACAAGCAGACTCCCTGCTGAACCCAGGACTCTGAGATCGTGAACTGAGCTGAAGTCAGATGACTTAACTGACCGAGCCACCCAAGTGCCCCTATTTCATGGTGTTGTTTTTATATGCTGTGTTTTTACTGAACTCTAGCAGCTTACTTTTCAGTTGTTTGCCTTGTCTCTCTCTACTTTCTGTCTCTGATCTGCTTTCAAAAGAATGATCTAGATTCATTTTAATTTCTTTGACTGTAGAGAAACAGTTATTCCCTGCTTAGGACTCTTGTTTATTTACCCATAATAGGGCACAAATCAAAAAAGTATTCAGTGGAAAGTTTATTATCATAACACAACGGTGTTTAGGGGAAAATACTATAGTTTTGCCCCTCTTGTAAAATCTATCTAAAACTACATTCTCTCTAATTATAAAAGATGGTGAAGAAACCCTGCTCTGTTGCTCTTTCTCCCCCATTTGTCTTTGCTTCATTTCCAGAGATGTGTTTACCAGGAGCATGAGTCGTACCATCTCGTGTTGGATTCACTTAAATGGACTGTCGCAAAGATTATTCTCCGATAGATTTTTCCCTTTGTGAGATAATATTTTACTTATGTGTTAAACACAAAGGAATGGAGTCGGGTTCAGAAAATGAGTGAAGATATGGAACTAAATATAATTTCTTTTTTATTAATACAAATTCTGAGGGCGCCGTTCTGAAAATAGATAATATGAGTTTTGGGTGGCATGATTATATTTGTCTGGATTTTTTTTTCTTTAGTATATTTCCTATTATTTTTTTATTTTTTCATAGGTCTGTTGAACGTTGGATTCCATTTGCTTTAGTACTCAACAGTGAAGAGAGTGTTCTCTCTAGGTCCGCTATTCAGGAGTATTGTAGGTGGAGCTCTGGGGTAACCAGAGCTGTCAAATCCAGGCAGGATGTTGTCTCAGATCCCCAACCTCCTTGTCACTGTCTCTTGTGCCGCAGGGGCATGGCTTGTCACAGCACCTTCTGGTAAGCGGCTCATCTAGATAATTGGTCAGCTTCTCTTCTGGGTTAGTGTGTAATCTTCCCTCCTGTCGACTTTAGTTAGCAGCTGCAAAGGTGATGCTGTTTCCCATCTCTTTCCCCGATTTCGCCCTTTCGGGAGTCAGAGAAAGTGAAGATGTTCGTGTGCTTCTCTGTCCTTCAGTGTGGTTTTGAATGCAGTCACATCATGGGGGACCACATCTGGGTTATTCAGTCACTCTCCCGTTTCTGGCATCTAGAGGGCTTCTTATTTTTCTCTGATACAAAGTGTGATGTGCCGCTTTCCAAAGCGTTACACACTCCAGAGGAGTGGTCGGAGCCTGGGCGCTGGCGTGTAGTTTAGATTTGAATCTCAGCCTACTGCTTACTGTGTGGGCCTGGGCGAACGGCCTCACTTCCCTTACCTCAGTTTGTCTCGTTGTAGAACTGAAGTACTACTCTGCCGGTCCTAAGGGTTAAATGAAACGTTCGTGTAAATCCCTTAGCAAAGCACTTGGTGCTTTATAAGCTCTCAGTGGGACCCGAGATGCTTCAGGATCATTGCTTGCTTTGATGAATTCCCAGAAGTAGAATTACTGTTTTATAGCATAGGAATATTTTCAAAGTTTTGATCTGTATTACGCAGTTGCCCACACGAAAGGTGCCAATTGACTCAGGCGCCGAGTTTGAGAATTTTGCTTTTCTGGAACCCTTGTGTTGGCCTTTGTATTTTGTATGCTTTATGTAACGTTTAAGGCAAGTCCCTTTGCCTCTGAGGGTTTCTGACAGTTGAAGAGAACTCTGTGGGGGAAAAGGAGAATGAGTTGGCCTGGGGAAAATAAAAAGATTATTGTCTTGCTTTGGCCACATAAACTTTTATATTTATACCTTGTTTTGAGAATTTGGCCCCCCCCCTTATTTGGTCCATAAGTAAATATTTTAGTTTTCTTTTACCTATGATTTATAGTTTCCAAAGTACCTCCTATAAATTATTTTCCATTTGATTCTTATGATAAATTTCTCCAGAAAGTAAGTTGATATATACATTGAAGAGACAGATCCAGAGATATTGTAATTTAGCTAGAGTAAACAAAGCCGATGAAAGGTGAAATAGAGACACATGGTACTCTTCTGAGTCGTGGTATATTGTTCTTTATCTTGTGCTGATGCGACCTCCCTTGCGTTTCCCACAGTCCTTCAATTCTAGTCATTAATAAAATTTTATTGTTAAGGAGACCACTAGGATTAATTCTGGTTCAGAATAGAATATCATCATAATTCTTTGTTAAAAATTAGAACCTAGAAATGTCTAGAGGGGGGTGTGTGTGTGTGCGTGTGCACGCATACATGCTTTGGTTTTCTCTCTACAGTGAAAGAATATAAAATTGGAACGCCACCAACATTTGATTTGTTTGCCGTTCTCATGGAAACTAGGTTGACGTTTGGTTTTGCATATATATCTCTTCATAGTGTAAATTTATATTAATCAGATGTCTTAAAAACCTCAATTAGGTTATTCTTGGTAAGGCCAGTTTGATTGAAACTAACCATTTCTTAAATTTTATTCATTCAAATTTTTAAATTATTTAGTGATTTAGAATTGAGTTCCTATTCTCATTCTTTTCTGTAATAAAGTACTTTCCTTCCAAGTCTCTGAACTCAAGAGGGCTGTATTGCTTCGTTCTCCCTCTATCCATAGCATGAGCACAAGTAGATTTTAAATGGACAAGGTACTGTGATTAGATGTGAATATTGAGTACTTAATGCCCAAGTTGATTTAAGCTTTCAAAGGTACTTTCTTAAATCATCGATAAAAAGGTTAAATTCTTAGTTTAGAGTTTCTTCCAAGGCCCGTGTGTGTGTGTGTGTGTGCGCGCGCACATGCGTGTGTACATGTGCCTGTGTTTTAAGTACTCTTAATCATTTAACTTGGATATTTTGAACTCTACTCATTGGTATGCTGTTAAGATTCATAAATAAGGATTTGTTATTGTTTATGGGATTTTATTTGATAAATACAGATTTCATGGTCTCATTCATCCATTATCAAATATTTCTGCCCAAGAAATAAGGAGTAGAACATTCATACATTCACAGTTGCCGTAGGGTTCAAGTGACTTTTGGGAAGCAAGAAGGGTGGGATTCTTTTGTGATAATCGCTATTTTAGATTTTAAAAGGTTTTCCAAACATTTCTTATTAAGACTTTCAAATACTTTCTTATTTGTAAAAAACAAAACAAAACACAAAGGCAGTGAGATTGAATAGATAAGGGCAAACTGCTTAAAATAATTTTTTATGTCTCAGAATTTTTAGGTTTTTATTTTTTTTAAATGACTGAATTTAAGGAAGTTATTTTAGGACAGAATGCTTGCCTGAATCAGTAAAATCAGTAAATTAGTTGTTTTCTTTTAATATGTTTTCCTTAGGTGTTTTATGGATTAATTCTTCATTGATTACATACAACAGCAATATAGTTATGGCGACCTTCCAGACTTTGAGAAACAGTCACATGAAGACTAGAGCATCTGTCAGAAAAGTAAGTTCACAGTATTAGATTCCTTTTAGTGATAGTTTTAATAAAAATGTGGATCATTTTTTTAAATCTTGTTAAGCAGCTGTATGATATGAATGTTTTTAAATGAAACTCAATATTGTAATTATTAATATTGAAATCTTGCAAAGATTGGCATATATGAAAATAGTGATATGAAGTCATGAAGTCAATCAACCTTATTTCCCAAAGATCACAATGCCTCCCCATTTCTCCTCAGAAGATAGTTTTCTATCTTCTATCTTCTCAAGATCTTCCATCTTTTAATAATATAAGCATCAGGTATAAATTTTCTTATGTACCTTTACCTTTGCCCCAAAATATTACCATTTACTCATTTATTCATTCAGCAAATATCAATTTGAGTGTTTATTGTATGCTAGGCCTTGTCCCAGGTACTGTATAATCAGTAGTGAACAAATAAAATATGATTCCTGATCATCTTTCTAGTCTGAGGAAGAACCCTCTCTCTTCCTCTTAAGACAATTTGGTTACGCTTCCATTTCTTGACCTCTTTTTTCCTAACATTTTATTATGAAAAATTTCAAGCATACGGAAGAGTTAAAACCATAGCACACCTAAACATAAACTTGCATACCAGCCGCCCATATTCAAAAGTTATTAATACAGCGACCCTTGAACAACGTGAGGATTTGGGGTGCCAACCCCCTGTGCAGTCGAAGATCCATGTGTAAGTTTTGGCTCCCCAAAAACTTTTCCACTAATAGCCTACAGTTGACCAGAAGCCTTACCAATAACTTAAACTGCCAATTGACACACATTGTTTAAGTTATATGTATTATATTCTGAATTCTTAACAATAAATTCTTGAGAAAAGGAAATGTTATTAAGAAAATCATAAGGAAGAGAAAATACATTTACAGCAGCGAACCGTGTTCATTGAAAAAACCCACATGTAAGTGCACCCATGGAGTTCAAACCCGGTCGTTCAGAGGTCAACTGGACTTCGTTTTATTTGCTTTGTGTGTGTGTGTGTGCACGCACGGGCACGTGTTTACTTTCTGGCAGAACTACTTGAAAGTTACAGTCTTTTTTTTTTTTTTTTTTAAAGATTTTATTTATTTATTTGACAGAGAGAGAGACAGCCAGTGAGAGAGGGAACACAGGCAGAGGGAGTGGGAGAGGAAGAAGCAGGCTCCCAGCAGAGCAGGGAGCCCGATGCGGGGCTCGATCCCAGAACACCAGGATCACACCCTGAGCCAAAGGCAGACTCTTAACGACTGAGCCACCCAGGCGCCCCGAAAGTTACAGTCTTAATGTCTCTTCACTCCTGAATCATGCTTCTCCTAGGGATTATTGTATCCTCCCACGAAACAATAATGTAGTTATCACATAACAATAATATGGTTATCATATTCAAGAAAATTAAGTATAATTCCCTAATGTCCAATACGCAGACGTTCTCAGACTTCCTTTATTACCCTTAAAATGTCTTTTTCAGTCTTCCCCACCCCTAGCCACACTTCCATTTTGGATTCAGTCTGGACTTCTAGGCCTTGAGTTGCATTTGATGCTTATGACTTACTTACATTACTTTTGGTCTGAGAGTTTCTCCTCTTTCATTTATTTATTTATTTATTTATTCATTCATTCAAGACTGAATTCTTGAACAGGCTAGGCCAGTTTCTTGTACAAGTCCCACATACTGGATCTGTGGTATTTAGCTTATTCCTCTCTCTTCTACATTTCATAGACTCTAGAAGTTAGCTGTCAAAGCTTGATTAGATTCAGGCTGAACATTTTTGGCAAGAATACCCTGTAGGATGACCTGAGAACAGAATTTCAGGTTTTCCTGTGATCAGTGGTGCAAGAATTGATCAGTTGATGAAGGTAGTAATGCTTCCAGAACTGTTCCATTTTAAAAGTATGTTTTCCATTTTCTGTTATCGAATAATCTATGAGATGATACTTGCCTGTGTGCAAATATCTTGTTTTTTTCCAACCACTTTTTATCTAATATTCTTGGCATCCTTGATGACCCTTTCCTGAATCTGTTATTTCCTAAAAGCTGTAAAATGATGATTTTCCTAATGTTATCTTCCTTTTACACTTATTAGCTAGAATTCTTAAAGAAAAGCCTTCTCTCATTAATCTTAAATGAACTACAGTATCTCCTATCAAGGCTGGGTAAATAAATGCCTTTGAATTACCAATTTTCAGATTAATAATTTGATGGAATAGGCATGTGAGTTTATTTCCATTCATTTATTCATTTGTATTGCTCTGGATTCATTGATTTTAAAAATTCTATGTTTTACAATCTTTTATTTATAATCATTTATTCATTTACTCATTTAAGTTGCTCAAGGGGTCTCAGACATGGTCCCCTCTAAACTGGTGCCTGTATCCTTTTATATTAGGCTCTTAATTCTTTGACTGCTTCCCTGCTTTCTGGTATAACAGATTAACCCGGTTTTACCTTCTACTTTCCCTTCCTCAGATTTGGAATTGGCTATTTCTCGAAAGAACCCCTTCTGGTATTTAGAAATCAAGTACTCTGGGTACTAGGAGTACTCATTGCTCCTTCAGTGTCATGAATTATATCAATAGTTTAGGTTCAGATTTCATATTTTACCTTTTTTTTTTTAGTTGTTTGTATCTCAGCCTAT
This sequence comes from Ursus maritimus, assembly GCF_017311325.1. Taxonomy (NCBI): domain Eukaryota; kingdom Metazoa; phylum Chordata; class Mammalia; order Carnivora; family Ursidae; genus Ursus; species Ursus maritimus. The sequence continues at coordinate 28,510,946 of NW_024423344.1, read as the reverse complement.
AAACCTCTACTCATTAATGAAAACAGAATCATTTAAAATTTAGAATATTTTTAAGCCCATAGAAAAGTTGAGAAAAGAAGCCAGTACAATGAACACTATACATATCCTTCACTTGGGTTCACCCTCTGTTAACATTTTGCCATACCCATTCTGTCTGTGCGTATATACAAATATACCTGTGCACGTGCACACACAGGCACGCACCCACACACTTCCCTTTTGAAACGATGTGAGAGTCGGCTGCCTACATCTCTTAAGAACATCAGCATCATTACCGCCCCTCAGAAAATTATTAATTCAGTAACATCATCTAACATGCAGTCCATATACAAATTTCCCTAATTGTCTCAAATATCTGTGTTACTTTTACCTTGCTCTTCATCTAGGATCCAATCAAGATTCACACTTTATTTGGGTATTGTGTCTCTTTGATCTCCCCCCAGTATCACCAGATATCTCCAGTATAAAGACCTGTATCCTTTATAATTGGTACAATTAATAAGTAATCTATCTATAGGGTGATGCTGGAAGAGAGTGTGAGTATCCTGTTGCCCAGTAGCTTTTAACCCAGTGATAGGATACATTGATAATCTTTCCCTAATTCAGTAATTACATTGGGATTGACAAATGGCATTTGTAAATCTTGTCATTCTGTCCATATTTGTCACCCAGCATTCTTACGTAAGGAAGTGTTCTCCCCCCACCCCCATCCTTTTATCTGTCTCTTTTAATGGATTCAGAGATTTAAAAAAAAAATCTAGTTGTTACAATCTATTACCATTTTTATTCTTTGATGCCTAAATTTGGCCAGTGGGAATTCCTTCAGGTTGGCCTCTATTTCCTTTTTTTTAAAATTTTAATTCCGGTATAGTTAATATACAGTGTGATACTAGTTTCAGCCATACAATACAGTGATTCAACACTTCTATATATTACTCAGTGTTCATCACAGTAAATGTGCTCTTAATCCCCTTCGCCTGTTGCTGCTGTGTTCTTTTGAAATGACCCATTTAGTCCCTGAGCACTTCGTTGCTTTCTGTCACAGTTAAGATGTTCCACCCACACGTCATGTTTACAATGCCTCCAGCCTAGAACCAGCCATTTTCCCAAGAGCTCTAGTTCTTTTAATTGGCAGAATGGTATTTAGAAACCAAAATCTGGGTGCATTACTACTGAGAGTCATTGCTTCTGTGATGTTTCAGTGGAGAAATGTAGTAGAACATGTGTTTAAAGAATCATGAGTTCATATTGATAATTCATATTCAAATTAATATTATATTTTTTTCTTTACTGCTTTGGTTTCATACATATCTCATCTTTTAAACCAAATATTTCCAATAACTTCTTATTAAATTAGCAAACATTTGTTGAGTTCATATATTATGTGAGGTACTGAAATCTGAGGAAACACGTTGAGTCAAGTATAGTCTCTGACCTCAATAATTTGGTTTAATGGTAGGAAAGACATGTATATATGAAAACAGGAGGTAATATGTTGTGATACGGATTAAATGATCTCAGTGTGTAGATAATACAGTAGAAACCTTGATTTGAATAAGGGGTGGGAAAATCTTCACAGGTCTTGGGCTGGGTAGGATTTCTACAGGAAAGGTTAGGGAGTAAGGACATTTCTAAGAAGAGGAGATCAGTAAATCAGTGAAAGGAGAATAAGGTAGAATGAAATAATGTTCTCTTTATATCTGACTGTAATACCCATTATTATCTTTAGGTAACTTTTTCCTCTCCCTGTTCCTTTGTGTTTGTAACCTCTCCCCTACCAAATCCTGAAAACTTTCCCTCATTTTATCATATAGCTGCCTTAGAACCCCTGAAAAGCCTTAGCTTGGGTTATTATTTCTTTTTTCCATTTCCACCTTTGTTATGAGAGTAATCACTTCAGTCAGCACGCCTTAACTGTAGCGTCCACGTCATCTTACTCCTTCAGTAGTTGTTGCCAGTGACTTGGAAATCAGGTATGCAGTGTGTTGGGTTTTAGTGTGGGGTAAGAGTGAGTGAGCCCAGAGTGAGGGCCTCATGAGCTCCAGTAGGTCGAATGCCTGGGTTGTGGTGTGTGTGTGTTTTGAGCATGTGGAACTCTTGATGAAGCCCTCTGTTGGTTCTTCCCCTCAGCTCAGCTGAGGTCTGTATATATCCACAGGTGCCAAATGAATATCAATCGGAGAGTTAGTGACGCTACATTTAAAAATAGAACATCTCCAGGATCTTTTACCTTGTCTTAGAATTGAATAAATTAAGAATATCTTTTATTTTCAGAGCTTCAGTGAAGATGTGTTCCAGTCTGTCAAGTCCTTATTGCAGAGTGAGAAGGAACTATGCAGTGTATCAGCAGAGGATTGTTTAAAGCAGGATGAACATGTCAATTTGACTGAGGTTTGACATAATACGTTCTATATCTCTTCCTGTATTTTCATGCTTCTTTGTAAAGCTGCATCATCTATTTGTAAATTGCCGAAATCTCTACATATTAATACATGCGTGAGAAATAACTGTTTTAAATACTGGCTCACATAATTGTCTTAGTGTATTATAGGGAGCACATTTAATTCAGTGCATGGGCATTGTTGATCACGGTCACTGCACATACAGCACTGTATTAGGTGATTCCTGCTATATTCAATAATTCGTACTTTAATACTTAAATTTTCTACTCTGAAACATGAAATATATACTGTTTTCTTTATTCAGTTTTTGGTTATTATTCATTTTCTTGCTTATTTAAATTCAGTACTTTGATACAAAAGGAAAAAGTAGTGATAAATTTACTTTGAAATTAATGTATTTACTTCTCAAGGTACACTACTTGCTCGCCGATTTCTGTGCTACATCAGTGCTTCCAGTCTTTGTTTGGGCTTATTACCATGAAAAGAAGTAATTTTTTTCCTGCAGTGTAGCCATAGTCCATCAACACATTCATGTCCCCAAATAAGAGAAGTAAGGTATTAGGCTGTTCAAGCTCAAAAGTGGTAAGTATGTTAGTTAAAAAAAAATTTTTTTGAAACCAAGGATCTAATAAAAAAAAATCTTGATTATTATTATTTTTGGGAAGGATTTTCTTTCATCTTCCTTGAGAAACTATATTTGAAGTAGTTCCAGAGGATGGTGAGCAGCCCTTTTAGGCCTACAGCATTCTCCGGCTTGAGCCTTTTTCTTTTGTGTCAGCTAATTTCTGTGGCTCTTGACTATTATCTTCTCTGTTATCCCTTCTGCTTTGCTTTAGTAAAGCTGAGCCTCTCTTAATCTCCTCAGTTGTTGCCAAGTGTGACAGGTCTCCTGTGTCCTTCTGCCCTCAAACAGTTTTCCAGCCGCTCTCTCTCCAGCTGCTGACGTAGTGCCTTTCCGAGCCCACATTCTTTGGTGAGGCCTTCCTCGATCAATGGGAAATATAAAACTACTGGCATCTTCAAAACCCCGTGTCAGCTTATTTTCTCTTTTGTATTCAGAAAAAGGAAGCTTGAAAGAATAGAAGGAATTTCTGTCTCACTTGAGGGTGTGCATATCACAAAGTATTTTTTCGAAGAAAGGAAGGAAGCTCGTTTCTGAGCGTCTTTGTTACTGAGTGTCTGTGATGTGTGAGGCACTTTCTTCCATGTTTTCCGATTAACCCTCTCACCTGAGGAAGAGGAGTTGTGTTGCTCTGAGTTTTATAGATGAGGAGACTGGCTCCTAGAACACAACAGTTTATCTAGAAACCTGGAAATTAACTGTAGCACTTTTGGGAAGTGATAACCATAGTTAGTCAGAATAACGATCCTGGGGTAACGTAATATTCTGACTTGTTTGTGAGTCATCAGAAAGAGATCAAAAGTATACTGAGTGTTGCTTTATATTTTAACTATGCTGCTTTCCCTTAATTCTTGAGAATTGATTTTCCATATTGCTATCATTTAAGTACTTCATATTTTTAGTCACAGTACTTGCTTAGTCGACAGTTTACCATTCTGTCTTCAAATGGAAATTTTTTCTTCGTATGATGTTAAAGACAAAGGGAATATAAATTTTAAAAATAATATTTTTGGGGGGTTATAAAAGTGATACATGATCCTTATAGAAAATTAAGAAATACTGCAAGCATCAAAAAGAAAATGCCTATCAGGGATGCCTGGGTAGCTCAGTCGGTTAAGCATCTGCCTTCAGCTCAGGTCATGATCTCAGGGTCCCACCATCGAGTTCCGCATCGGGCTCCATGTTCAGTGGGGAGTCTGCTTGTCCCTTTGCCTGCTGCTCCCCCTGCTTTTGCATGCTCTCTGTCTCTCTCCCCCACCCCCAACAAATAAATAAATAAAACCTTAAGACAAAAAAAAAGAGAGAAAATGCTTATCATTAATCTTATGAATTAGGGGGAAGAAATGTGAAAACGGGCATCTGGGTGGCTCAGTCATTAAGTGTCTGCCTTCGGCTCAGGGCGTGATCCCAGGGTCCTGGGATCAAGCCCTGCATTGGGCTCCTTGCTCCGCTGGGAGCCTGCTTCTCCCTCTCCCACTCCCCCTGCTTGTGTTCCCTCTCTTGCTGGCTGTCTCTCTCTCTGTCAAATAAATAAATAAAATCTTTAAAAAAAAATGTGAAAACAGTAGAAAAAAATAAGATCACTTATAATTCCATCATCTAGAATTAATCACTGCTTATAGCTTGGTGTATTGCATTCCAGTACTATTTTTCACGCATATATTTTTAAAAATAAGGTTGAAATTGTATGCATATCTTGTATCATTTTTTCTGTAACTGGTCCTTTTTACTTAATAATGTGACATTTTTTCATGCCATTAGATATTCTCTAGAAATTTAATTTATATAAACTTCTGCAGAGAAATCACTATATAAAGATGTTGAAGGAAATAAGTGGTAATATCACAGGAAGTCAATAGTGAGTCTTGGGGACCTAGCCCGGGAAGACCTTTCTGAGAGGGTGACATATAAGTTGGATCTTGAAGAATGGGGAGGAGCGAGGCACGTAAGCATCCAAGGACTAGAGACCCAGGTTCAGGGGGCGTTACTGCATAGCTCTCAGGCAAGAACATACTGGTCATGTTCTAGACCCAAAAAGGGGGCCCATGTATATGAATAAAAGTGAGGGAAGGTTGAAAGCACCAGCTAACCCAGAGCCTGGGGACCTCGGTTAGGACTTGGCAGTGGGAAGTGTGGGAAGGTTTTGACAAGGGAATGACATGATTATTACTGAGACCAGGTGGGACAGGACCGTAGTGCAGATGAGAAGTGGCAGCAGGGGGAATGGAGAGGGGTAGATGTATGGGAGATATGTTCGTGGAGTAGAGTTGACTAAACTTGCTAATGAAGTGGATGTGGGGAAGGTTGAAGAGCTGCATCATGGAACCAAATCTTTGGTGAAAAATCTTCGTGATGATCTTTGAAAAAACGAATCATTTTGTCCAAGACAGTCAGCATTTTAAAAATGTATTTATTTTTAATTGAGGTGTAATCGACATGTAACCTATTGGTTTCAAGCGTACTACATAATTGCTTCAACATTTGTATATAACAGTCAGCATTTTAATGTTTTATGTGCTCTTTTTCTGTATCTCAGCTCTCTCAGTCTAAGTGTGATAAGACTTAAAAAAAACTCAAATTAATGGAGCTTTATTCCTTTTTTATTCAGGTCACATTTCTAGGTTTTAATGAAGAAACAGATGCCGCTCATATACAGGTATGGTCAATTTATTGAACTGGGAAAGACCATGGGAGATTATTTGGAACAAAATTTGAGACCATGAAATTTGCCTTATTTGCCCACAGTTTACACTAAACTCTTCTGTTATCATTCCCATTTAAAGCTAAAAGATGACATTCTGAGATCAACTCTTGAGTGTGCTTTGGACACTTTCACTTTTAGCATTTTCAGAGAATTCTTGTTACAGAAAGTAGTTTTAGGTTAGGAGACCACAGAATAATTTATCTGAGAAGGTTGCCAACCGCAGGCCAACTTTCCCTCTATGCTGTGCATAATGTAGAAAATGAGACTTGTTTTTAATTTGGATGGTCTTTCTAATCTGACTTAATCAGATTATTTTATTTCTAATTGAGATAGAGTTCAATTTAAAAGGTGAAATTTGTAAAAAGTAATGATTAACCAGTGCAAAAATTTTAGCCTGATCTAGGCAGGTGTTTACAGAGAGACTGGTTATTGAGATTAGGATCAGCAAAGGAGAGCTTCACAGTTACCTCAAGAGGGTTGAAGCTTGTGTAGATGTGGTAGGCATCCTTTTTTTTTTTTCTTTTTCTTTTTGACCTTGTGCTGCTGCTTAATATTGGTGATTGCCATGTGTTTCCTTTCGTGGCAGTGAAGTGTCTCCCCAAAAGAAAAAGTAATACTGTTTACTTCTTTATGAATAATGCCTATCAGGCGATAATGAAAACTGCTGTGTGTCTTGATTGTGCCCTTGCCTGAAGGAAACCGTTTAGATAGAAGGCACACGAGAAGACATACTCCTGAGGCTGCAAAGAGGAATGTTCCAGAGTATCTCTCTCTCAGTCTACTTCCTCTTAGAGTTACTGATAAAGTCATGTTTATAAAGGAAAGTACTCTAGGAGGGGTCAAAGATGTTATTTCTTTCACTTGATAAAGTATTTACATAAAAAGGGCAAGTGAGAAAAAAATAAAATCTGTTTTCCTTAACATTAATCTTCATAAAATTTTCAGTCAGAGTCTAATAGAATACCTTGAAGTGGAAAGGCAGAGAAATAGATTTGTGTTTTATAAATATAAAACTTAAGCTCCAAGAAGCATATTCTATTGGAAAGAATCCCTGTATGTGGGAAATAGTCCATGATTAACCTGAAGATTGCAGGTTGACATTTGCAACTAAAAATTATTAAAAGCCTAATTTTCACGGATGGGTGAGGTACCATGTAAAAATGTTTCAGAGCTTGATGTCAGTGCTTTAAAAGGCTACAGAAGTAGCAGGTATTAAAATATTTTAGCACATTTTATTTTTGAGTTAAAAAAATCGTATATGATAAACTACATATGTTAACTATTTTGAACTGGGAAATGTATTAATGGTAGACCTTATGGTTTTTGGATAAGGCCCACATTATAGGAATCTTAACAAAAGTGTTACTTACTGTATTACTCTTTTTAAATTAGGATTTAGCTGCAGTTTCTTTGGAACTTCCAGATCTTCTGAATTCACTGCACTTCTGCAGTCTAAATGAAAACGAAATTATTTGTATGAAGGATATAAGTAAATCATCAGATATAAACAGTGGTCCTCTAAATCAGGTAACTTTTATCTATCATTTCGAATGTTTTTCAGGGCAAATTTTACAATGACATTTGATGGAAAGTCTTAAAGTTTTACATGCTTGGATGAAGTTTCTTTCTTTTTTTTTTTTTAATGCTATCTCAAGGAAATATGGTTTGTAGGAAACATAACTCAGGATGCTTTGAAGTCACTGAAGGATAGAATAATTTTGACCATAGCTTTAAATTGGATTTTTCATGCGTGAAGTTCCCTAAATGATATACAAGTACATATTTATTTTTTTCCTGAAAATTCATTTCTGGATTTCTTGAATTTCTTCTACCTTTATGTAAACTGTAGGAGCTTTCCCTCCTTTATGGCCAATTCCACATTCATATAAATACTGTGTCAGTGTTTTAGAGAACATACTCTAACTTGTTTTCTGTTAAAAAAAAAATTCGTTATAAAGTTGACATCTGAAAGATGTTTTCTTTATTTATAAATACAAATGTTACCATTTCAGACAGGTAGTTTTATAACATTCAGCCTTTAGTTCTTTAGTAAGTATTATTTTGTTGATAATGTGTCAAAGAAAAATGCTTTGCATGTTTTACCTCCTAAAAATTGAATCAGTAGGTTTGAGTTTAGATTACTTATTCCAAGTACAAAAGACTACTGTGTTCATTATGAGGTCTGTAGGTGAAGGTAGAGCTGCTTCCCTCATTTCCTTCGTTATGCTCTTCATTTATATTTACTTTTATTTATATGCTAGGATTACGAGAAGTCATTAGCTATTATATTTAATTTCCAGCGTTTTTCACTGAGTCATTTGTCAATATTTGCATTTTTTTAAAGATAATATGTATGGGAAAAAACCTGATGATTTATATTTTGAATCAGAGCTGTAAACTTTATTGTTAAATTGTATTGTAATACTAGGGAAATTTAGGTAAAAGGAAGGGAAGATTCTTTTGTGAAAGGAGGGAAGGTGGTATGCTGCTGGAAGCTACTGGAAAATGGGATACAGAAATAGAATAGAACCTGGTTCCTGCCCTCCGGCAGTTCACAGTGTCATTGGTGAGCCAGGTTAATGAACAAGGAAACTCATGGGGCTGTATAATAATATAGGAACACGTAATTGCCAGAGAGATGGATAGTCAGTTCTGTAACATTTCAGGAGATAGAATTGGTGGAATTTGAGTAACGATGAGAGAAAGATTGGGAGAAAAAGAGATTGGGAAGTGAGAAATGTTGTAGAGAAAGAATGAAGAATTAACAGTATGAAATCAGGCAGCCTCTCAGGATGCCTGCATTTCTTTTTTTCCCTGAGATTGTGTTATTTCTAAGCTTCACTTCCAGATAATATGCTTTGTATGTATAATATGTTTTGAAAGTAAAATTATTTTTATTATCTTTCACCCCCAAGAGTCAGCATTCTGGAATGCTCTGTGTCATGAGAGTGTCACCTACATTACCAAGACTCAGAATTGATTTTATCTTTAGTCTCCTAAGTAAATATGCTACTGGTATAAGATATACCCTGGACACATACTTGGATCAGAAACGCCAACTTGAGACCGCTGAGGAAGATGATGATGACACCAACCAGTCCGTGTCTTCCATAGAGGACGACTTTGTCACTGCTTTTGAGCACTTAGAGGAAGAAGAGACCTCAAAGCCATATAATGATGGTTTGTTCTTTACTAGACTTTTTCTTGAAAAAGGAAATTAAAGTTTAATAGTTTTTAAAGTTTTCAGGCTGAGTTCAATTAAATTCATTTTGAAATTTGATGCAATTTAAACATTTTAACCTTTTTTTTGTGCAAGGAATTCATTTTCTTGTGCTTTTTAAGTTCATTGTTGTCTGGTTCTTAGTTTTGCTATTTCTGTTCTTATTTTGGTAGTACTGTTCAAGTACTGTTTACCTCATTACATTAAGTGTTTGGACCATGCCTGGGTTCACATTCGAGAAGAGTTAGCTGGTAGAAGGACCGTATTAGTGTTTCTAACACATGTGACAAGAAGCTAAGCATTTCACTGACCAGTATTCCCAGATGCGAGGTAAAATGAAATTATTTTAGTAAAAGGTATATTTGCTCTCAAGAGTGATTTGGGACGAATCTGGTAAACCACATAGTCTAGTGACAAGGAAATATTTCATGCTTCAAGTCTACTTCTTCCCATTGATAATAAATTAATTTTTGAAGATTCTGTTCAAGAATAATTTGATCATTTTGTTCTTTTCCTATAGGAATAAATATTCCTGCACTGAAGAGCCAGTGTGATGCTGCGTCACAGACTTCTTCTGGTCACCATTTAGAAACCCATGATTTAAGGATTCTGGTTAGCTCTGGGAGGCAGAAGTCACTGGCTAACCCTTCAACGTCCTTACTAAATATGCTGGGACATAAAGAACTACCTTCTGTGAAAACTTCAGTCACCACCTTAATTTCTGAGCCTTGGATGCAGAAGAGTTTCTACAGGTCATCTAATGCTTCAGATAAAGGTAGTGATGCTCAGAAGATGGTTTTTTCTTCTTCTCCAGCCTACTCCTCGGAATCTGAATGCTCCAGTCCAAGTCCTGTTATTTTCTTGGATGAGGAGGGTTATCAGAAAAGTTTAAAAGCAAAACTTGAGTTACCTAAAATTCCTGTGATGAAAGATGATATAGAGGATTCAGACTCAGAAGTAAGTGAATTTTTTGACAGTTTTGATCAGTTTGACGAACTAGAACAAACTTTAGAGACTTCTTGTCCATTTCCAAAAGATCCTGTCCTAGGAAAGCCATCACAAAAGAAAGGACACAAACATGAAAAATCGTGTTCTGTAACCACTACTATGAATCCTCAAAAATTCAAGTTTGATCGTCCAGCTCTCCCAGCCAACGTTAGAAAGCCGACTCCTCGTAAACCAGAATCCCCTTACGGTAACCTGTGTGGTGCTCCGGATTCACCCCGCCTGGTGAAGGCGTCAGGGGAGGACAGCGGTGTGTTTAGCCCTATTCGATCCTCTGCCTTCAGTCCTCTTGGTGGCTGTACTCCAGCTGAATGTTTTTGCCAAACAGATCCTGGTGGAGACAGGATCCATGAAAATCATGATTCTGTTTATTACACCTATGAGGATTATGCCCACAGCATTTCATGTGAGGTACTGGGCTCTGTTCTTCATACCCAACACACAAATGGAACCTCAAACATGCATAGTATTAAAAAGGGAGAAAATAAAACGACAGCTCTTAAGAGTGAAAGCCTTGATCAAAAAAGTAAATCTAAAAATAAATCCTTGATGATTAAAGATAGCATTCAGAAATTTGCGTCAGATCTTGTGGAAAAAAGTTTTGGCAGTGCATTTAAAGACTTACAGAAAGGAGTCTCTTCATGTACCAACGCATTGTGTCACTTAGCCGTCAAATTGACATCCTCCGTTTTTCAGACGGCGTTTAACGAACTGAGAAGGCAGTGTGCGTTTTCACTGAGAGAACGCGCCATTAGCGGTCTGGCTAATTTTTTGGTGAGTGAAGCTTTAGCAAATGCTTTGCAGGATTTACAGTATGTTAAGAAGCAGATATTCACAAACACAGTGGCGAGGTTTGCTGCGGATCTTGCCGAAGAGCTTGTTTTTGAAGGCATCATGGAAGTGTGTCAGTTTTCCTATCCTCCAACCCCCGTATCTCCACAGTCTTGGTCGCTGGACTGTGAGGACCGAGTAGTCAAGTCCTATGCACAAGACCTGTCTGAGTCTGTAATCCAGGAAGCGTTCATTGAGCTTTCGCAGGTCAATGTGACCTTCACAACCAAGGCAGCGGTTAGTGTTTCTACAGATAACCTGAAGTGTGCGAGCACAGAAAATGCAGTGCCATTGACACAGACCTCCACGTGTTCCCCTGCTTTTCACAGTCAGACAGTTACGGCGCCAAGACCCGTTCCGGACTATAAAAAGGAATACACAGTACAGCAGGCCTTGTTTTGTACTTCTGGAGTTGTTACTTCTATACCAGTGCCCTTGGCAGGAAGTGCCCTTCTCCCATATCATATTTCATCTAACATATACCAGGCAAAGTCTCATCGGTCATCTGATGACAGTAATTCGAATGGTGATTCTACCCAGACACGTGTTACCACAAAAAACAAAGAGGAAGTAGCATGTCTCAGAAATATTTGTTTACCCTCAGACCACAATCCAGGTAACCAGAAAGATTTGAAACCAACTAATGATGATACTGAAATGCAAAGGTCTTCAAAATTAACGAGCGATCCTGTGATTATTAGCAACTTTTCTGCCACAATGGTGCATAAGATTGTAAATGAAACGTTAGAGTCAATGACATCCTTCAAAGGTACAAAAACAGTTGATGAACACACAGGCTGTGTAACTACAACAGTAAAGGGAAAACCCCTTCCTTTCCCCTCCGATCAAGCAACACTGCAACAGAGTGAAGCTAGCAATAAGGACATGTTTGCTGATCAGTTATCTAAATCTATTATTAAACATTCCATAGATAAAAGCAAATCAACGATCCCAAATGTAGATAAAAATGCTGAACCCAAGGAAGGCTTGCCTGTTTCCAGGGCAGAGTCACAGTTGACCTCCGAAAAGTTCCCCGAATTTCTTGATGCTCAAGATCACTTAACCCACTGTTCACTTGCAGCAGGAAAGGATTGTGTTCCAGAATGTAAAGGTTCGTCAGCTCACGGCTCTTCCTTAGAGACACTACCACCTTGTCCAACGACTGCGTGTCAGAAACCTGATTTGAAGGAAGTTACTAAAGACAAATCTGTGAAAAAGCATAATGTGAATAATACAGCACTTGAGCCCTTGTCTTTAGGGCAAGAACACCCTTTTCCTCATTCACATACTTTCTCATCCACAGCGCTTCCATGTGTAGATGGTGTGCATGTGGAAGAGAAACAGAAAATTAGAGACGGAAATGTAATACCAGATACTCCTCCCTCCACTCCCCTTGTGCCATCCCAGGCTAGTTCTGAATGGGATATCAAGAAGCTGACCAAAAAACTCAAGGGGGAATTAGCTAAAGAATTCGCACCTGCTACACCCCCCTCTACACCTCACAACTCATCTGTGGGTAGTTTGTCTGAAAATGAACAAAATACGATAGAAAAGGAAGAGTTCATGTTGAAACTCATGCGATCTCTTTCAGAAGAAGTTGAAAGTAGTGAGGAGGAAGAGCATCCAGGAGTGGATGGGAAGCCCGAGCACTCAGGGAAGAAAGTTCAGTTTGCAGAATCGCTAGCTACGCACATCATCTCTCTCGCAACAGAAATGGCAGCTTCCCACCTAGATAATAAAGTCACTCAAGAACCCAAGGTGAAAAGCCCTTGCTTAAATGTACAAAGTCAAAGAAGTGTGTCACCTACTGTTCTAAATCACTCAGAGGAAAATTTACAAACCTTGCACAATTTTGCAGGTGATTTGGCAGCGGAAGTCATCACGGAAGCTGAGAAAATAGCCAAAGTTAGAAGTTGTGTGCTTTTCAGGCAAAGGAGGAATAGTTGTTATGTTGGTGGTGGCCGAGATGATAGATCAGAAGAGAAGTTGGATATAGAGGCTGTGGCACGCTCAAGAGAAGTAGATCCCTTCATCCTTCCGCTACCACCAAGTTCTTGTATGTCTGGTCTGACCTACAAGTATCCCAGCTGTGAAAGCGTGACAGACGAGTATGCGGGTCACATCATCCAAGTGCTAAAACAGGAAGGCGGCAATAGTGAGTTAATAATGGACCAGTATGCCAATAGACTCGCTTATCGATCTGTTAAATCAGGATTACAAGAAGCCGCTAAGACTGCCAAAATGAAGTGCAGCTCAAAAATGTTCCCCGTGCAAAGCTCACAGGTGAAAACCAAGAACGAACTGTTCACATTCTTAAATAAAGGGCACCACCAAGAAGTAGATAGAGAACGACAAAGTAAAAGAAACGGAGGTTACCTCTGTAAAAATCAAACTTGTGAATGGACGCGGGATACGTATAAAAATGAGTGCTCTGAACTGTACAGTTTTTCAGCCTCTCTTGCTCACAGCATAACAAGAGATGTTAGAAAAGAGCTGACAGCATCTGCAGTTGGCTTGCCAAAATCCTTAACAGATTCTTGCCTTTATGAAAAGTCTGGACGTGACGAAGATACCAAGTCTCACATCGAGCCAGAATTGCTTCAGTCTCTTCAGCCTTCCTCACAAAATCACAAATGTTACCACAGTACGGGCAGCTTACCTGGGTGTGGTTATGGAGAGAATGTCGTTCAAGCTCTAGAGCAGTATGCTAAGAAAGTAGTGGGTGACACTTTAGAGCTAAGTTTAGGATCCGCAGCTTACCATGCGTCTGAGTCCGTGAAAGCAGCCGAGAGGGTCACTTACGCAGAAAAGTTGTCACCTCTTGTAAGTCAAGCTTGCAGATACTGTGACCGTAGAGAACTGCATGATTGCACTGGAAATTCATCTCTACACGTTTCCAGACAGGATTCACTTGCTAGTAGTAAGCCAGTTTCTAATTCAAAACTTAGCAATGTCTATCAGGAATCTAGAATTTTTCATCTTGATGTCCCACAAATTCATGTTGGTCTCGATAAAAAGACAGTGCTTGCTGAGAAGATAGTTGCGGAAGCTATTGAAAAAGCAGAGAGAGAGCTGAGCAATACCAGCTTGGTGGGTGATAGTGGAATCGGACAAGATGGCGTTAGCTTTGCTGAGAGCCTTACCACAGAAATAATGACGTCAGCAATGACGAATGTTGGTCGTGCAGTTAGCAGGTGAGTTCCAGATTCCTTTTGAGTCTTATAATAAAAAGAAAAGTTAAATTCGATCCTATGTATCTTTGGTCCTGTTAAGAAAGGTGTGATTATTTTTAACGCTAAGTTAACAAAAAGTCTTCCCGTACTACATTTGTATGGGGTTTCATATCCCGTACATTACTCTCCATCTCTGTTGTCTCGTTATCCCCCCAACAGCCATTTGGGGGAAGGTGTTAACCATTTCCCGAACTAGAAGAGGAGGCTTAGGGAGGATAGTCCTCGTGCCCCCGTTCACAGAGCTATGAAGTGAGTAAAGCTGGGTTGGAGTAACAGCTGGAGAGTTTTAGACGGCAAGTGGAGAGCATTACTGTGATCATCAGCTACTCTGAGATTAAATTTTTTTTTACAGTGTTTTCTTCTTTCTCTTCACAAAGGTAAGTTATCTTATAAAGAGCATAGTTTAACCAAAATGCTGTGAGGAAGAAAGCCTTAGAAAATCTCCAAAGATATCCATTACTGCCATCATTTCTCTTGAGGGGTCCCTGTCCAAGGGGACAGTTCTTTCTGATGGTCTCACAATGTCCTGTTCTTCAATAGCTGTGCCTTGTGCTCAGTGATTCTAACACCTTAGTTAAAATTTTCACTTTTAACCTTTTTTTTTCTCCCTGGAAAGCATCAAGACCAACTTATGTTACTAATTTGTAGGATTTTGTGAGTCCCACTGGACAGAGAAGGTTCCTAGGGTTGAGGTGGAATTTAATGGAGTCACAGGATTCCTCAGATTTTTTTAGTAGCTTTTGTCAAAGCCATGGCAAGGACCATCTCTCTTCTTAGCCATCTTACAACAGGGAGATGCCGTTTGGCCAGGACCCTGGAGTCCAGTTGTTTCATGGCGTCCTCTCCTGATGTGTCTGGTGAACCAAGGGAGCTCTCTGTTTGCTGTAATCAGGCAACCTCATTCCTCCAAGAGCAGGGGTTGGCGAACTATAACCCGCCGGCCAAATCTGCCCACTGCTTGGTTTTGTTTGTTTGTTTGTTTATTGTCTGTGAGCTAAGAATGGTTTTTACATTTCCTCAGTGGTTGATAAATCAAAAGAATACTATTTTGTGACATGTGAAAATTATATGAAGTTCAAATTTTAATGTTCATAAATAAAGTTATACTGGAGCACAGCTGTGCTCATCCATTTATGTATTGTCTGGGGCTGGTTTTATGCGTAACGGCAGAGTTGAGTACTTGAAGTAGAGACATGGCCAACAGTGCCCAAGTGTTTGCTATTTGGCCCTGTACAGTAAAAATGTGCAAACCTGCATATCTTTGTTTATGAATGCCTGTCAGTTCTTAATATGATGACAGACATATAATAAGTGGTTAATAAATACATGAATGAATAAGTGCTAGGCCTTTCTACAGCTGAAGCAACCGTCCTCAAACAAAATTGGCCTCAGGCTATTTTAACGTTTTCTCCCTGTGCCTCCCCCTACCCCCAGGCCCTGGGAGGAAGAGAGACTCTCCCCTAGATTAGAGCCTCTCAGATATCCCTCCCAGGGCCTGATACATACTTTTGCTATTGATAGCTCAGTATTTTCCCTTCTTACTCCCTTGGGTGAGTAGGTAGGCCCCTGGAGTTACTCGTTCAAGCTAGTGCTGTCCTAGTCCAGCTTTTTATCAAGGCCACTAGAATATTAGTTTGTATTTCCTTTTCCTTTTCTCTTCTTAATAATTGTGTAGGGTGCTGTAAGTGTTGATTATTAAAAGCTGGCTCTAGTTTGTACAACGTCCTGTTTCCCATTTTCTATTTCTGAAGTTAAAATGGTTTGTCTGTCAGGCTTTAGAGGGATTCGTTCAGGTGGATTGTTTTTAAAGGTATCATTTGGCGTCCCCTTTCTTGTAAATGTTTGATTCATGAAAATAACCATCAATATTTCACAAAGCTGTAAGGTACAGAAGGGTGGGGGGGGTGGCATATGAGTGTCAAATGGGGAATTAAATGGTAGTGCATTTTTAGCAGAGCAAACATCTAAACTATATTCTGAGCTATTATTTCTGAGCCAGAATAACCCAGCAGTCATTAAAACTCTTCTCTGGACCTCATCTAGTGGGTCATTTCAGCCAAAAAACCATTAGATTATGGCACATTCCAGAAAAGAGTTAAAAATTGAAAAAAGAACAAAGTAGAGCTGTCTTATGGCTCAAAGCTATAATGTGCCTGTCGAGTATAATTCTGGTTGCTATATCTTAAATAAAAAATGAGGATAGCCCCAAAGGGGGGTGAGGCAGTTCAGGACTTATTCTGGGCACTGGGGATCCAGAAATAAGTAAAACAGTCAGAAATATGTGTTCTCTGGAGCTTAGGTTACAGCAGAATAAGACAAGTAAAATAGCCAAGCGTGTCACATGGTGATAAGTGCTTTGGAGGGAAACTGAAGCAAGGAAGGGAGGTGGGGCTGGGGATTGGAGGGGGGGTGGCCTCAGGTGGGGATGGTGTGCAGTTTTGAATAGGTAGAGGGGGAAGCAACACTGATAAAATAACGTTTGAGCAAAGAGCCAAAGGTGAAGAGAGAATAAGTCACATGGGAATTGGGGCAGAGGGTGCATGTTGGGGAAGCAGCACAGAGGCAGGCGTGGCTGAAGTGAGTGGGCTGGGAAGAGTAATAGGTGGGACACGATGGAGACTAGGAGAGGGTATGTTATAAAGATCTGGCCTCTCATTCTGATTGGTGAGGAGCCACTAGAAGGTTTGGATCAGAAGACTAACATTTTTCCTCTTCATCTTTAAAAATGTCATTTTCAACTGCTATGTTGAGAGTAAAATATAGAGGGGGAAGTTACAGTAATTGAACAGTGACCGGCCTTTCTTGTGAAGATGGAATAGAAATATAAATGTCTCTTCTTCATTGAGAAAAATAATGAGAAGTGTTATGATCCATGCTCGAAATCTTAAAGAGATTTGGCTAGTTTGACTCTAGGCTTGATTGACAGTACTAGAATTCCTCGAACCACTTTTTTGGTTCTTAAAGCCAGAAAGAGCTTCCTCTCAGTACAAATAAAAGTACTGTCTTACAAAGTAGGTGATAAACTTAGGAATTTGTGCTGCTCTGTAGTGGTCCCAGTTGAAAGTGCGAATTGCTTTAAAGAGAATTTAGATAAATATAGCACTTGGGATGGATACGTAACAGGTACAGCTCAGTTAACTTTGAAAGTAGTGTGCTCTCCTTCAAAGTCTCTTTATTAGCGGACACAAAGCGTTGGATGGGCCACTGGTGTGGCTGTCAATATTGATTCTGGTTTTTTTCATCTTTATTATCAAATTGATAGTCTTAGAATTCAGAATCTGATGATTTCAGATTGATTTTTTTTCCCTTCCTGCCCTCCCTCCATTCCTTCCTTCCTTCCTTTTTTTCAGTCCAAAAGAAATAGAAGATTTTCAGTCAACTGAGGCTTTCGTCAGCCAGCAGATGAATCTCAGTATTGGCGATGACAGTACTGGTAGCTGGTCCAATTTAAGTTTTGAAGATGAACACCAGGATGAAAGCAGCAGTTTTCATCACCTAAGTGAAAGGTAACTAAAATTGTGCATGTGGTTGCATAGTTTAGGTCCTCGGACCTCAGAAGTAAATTTATACTAGGTGTTTAAAAATTATGAATTTGAATGTATTTTTATTATCCATAATGCGGTCCTAATGGTTTTTCACATTTATTAGGTATAGAAATTAGCCAAGCTCGGTTTCTTCGGTTGTGCCAATCGTCAATATGAAAAATATTGCATACATTTTATACCCTTAGGATTTTCCTAGACTTTTGTATTTCTCACTTTTTAAAAAGGGTACCTTATTTCTTTAGAGGCTGAGAAAAAAGACAATGATCTGTAAAAGGTATCTAAATGACCCTGTGATTTTCTTATTATTAGTGAAAGTAGTATCTTTTTTTGGAAAGGATTCCTCACTTACCCTGCTATTCAGGAACAGAGTGACCTTGGAGCATTTATACTTGAATGACTGAAAATACGTAAACTCCTTATAAAAATGGTTTTGTACAACAGAAGGCATTTACATCATATATAACTTGTCGTAGTTTATTTTGTTTATAATAACAGCCTTTGGCATATTTTATTAATTCTGATACATTTGTTTCTTCTTAACTCTCTAAAGGTATTCCTGACTAAACTATAAAATGCCATAAATTTTTATCCACATTAATTGATAATTGGAAATAATCCATTCCAGGGCTGAGTCTAGGGAGAGGAAAGGGTTCTTAGATTCAGGCTGTGGAAAGGACCCTGTGCAGCTTCAGTTGAACAGAACCCTTGGAATTGACTTACTAAGAAGTGGAGGTGAGAAGACTGTGGGAGGAGGGGACGAAGGGGAGGAAATGGCTTTTCCACCTGTTGGAACACATCATCTCAGAGCATTTTGTCTGTTGTTTGGATTAACCAGTAAGTATTAATATTTTTAAAAACATCTATTTTACCGTAGTTTCTTAAAATGGTATGTAAACCTCTAATACATTTTAAAATCTGGGTCCAAAAAGGCAGTCTTTAAAACTGGTAGTGGGAGGTAGGGGGAATATCACAAACATCATTTGGCCCTCTCCATAACTCTACCTGGAAGAGAATGTTAACACTTAAATTCTTCTCTCATCTTAGAGAAACACAGGCTTCTAGAATTTCAGTGAGGGTTGACATTGCTGCTTAGGAAATCCTGGTGTTAAAATGGGTGAACTAGGGTTCATGGCCCGTGGCGTTAAGGGCCCTGTAGCCAGTTGAACAGTTCTGTGCAGAACGTTGTCTGATTGGATGGCTCTGTCCTTGTTTCTGTCCTCTTTAGCATTTTACTAGTGATAGAGAATAAGTAGAACCCCCCATCCTGCCCGCCCCCATCTGCGGTTTTGCTTTCCGTGGTGTCCCATGGTCAGTCGAGGTGCAGAAGCAGATGGCCCTCCTTCTGATGTGTTGTCAGAAGGTCACTTGTGCCTAACACTATGTCACTGTGCCTGTGTCATTCCCCCCACTTCATCTCCTCATGTAAGCATTTTATCATCTCACATCATCATAAGGATGGTAAGTAGATAGAAGAAGATACTTTGAGAGAGACAGACCACATTCACATAACTTTTATTATAGTATATTGTTATAATTTTATTATTAGTTTTCGTTGTTAACCTCTGACTGTGCCTGATTTATCAATTAAACTTCATCATAGGTATGTATGTAAAGAGAAAAATGTAGTATTTGTAGGATTTGGTACTATCCATGGTTTCTGGCATCCACTGCGGGCCTTGGAATGCATTGTCTGCAGATAAGAAGGGACTGCTATGCTCATTATTTGTGAATGACTTAAAACAAAGACGAAAATATCCTCTCATTAACAGAACCAAGTTTCAAAAAGACCGAATCAGGCGGAGACTAAAAGAATTATGTTTAACATGGGTAAACGCATTTGGTTCAGAAAATGAACTGAATTCAGGATGGGGAATAACTTCGCTTCACAGCATTTTGTCAGAAAAGCACCTGTAGTTTTAATTGAGCAAGTCTTAATAAGAACGATTATGCTCTGTGGTTATTAAGGTTCAAGCACAAAGAAAGAGTAGGGCTCCAAGGTGGGTAGTATGCTTGTTGAACATACGGTTTCTAGAGAGATTAAGACTCCCTAGGTCATTGGAGGTCTCAGGAATCTCGGATGATTTTAATGCCGGTGGTTCAGGGACCACACTTGAGATACGTGGCTGCACATGTGTCGTCTTTGAGGACAGCTGCTACAGGAACGGTAATTTTCTGATACAGAGATCAGATAGGAGATAAATGACTTCAGTGGTTTGGACACTTCATGTGCTTTTACTCCCAAGTAGGAAGTTTAGTAGAGGGCAGCAGTTAAAAAAGAAATCATAATTTCCGAGTTTCACAGGTGTTCATAAGGAGTGTCTTATTATTTGATCTGAAAGAGACCTGGTCTGTGTACGTGCATCTCTTAAGTATTTCAAGCAGTCTGTGAATTTCTTCAAAGTTATGTAGTAGATTAGGTAAGAGATGGGACCGGGCTTGCGGAGTTTTTGAGATAACATTTATGAGATATGTCAAAATTGATAGTAGTCTTCATGTGACTGAAAAGCACGATAAAGAGTCTTAGCCCTTGACCCCTATTGCCTCGAGGTACGCCTGCTCCAGACCTAGGAAATACGAAAAGATGGAAAACACACAGATAGGGATAGCTAGGTAGGCAACAGGAAAAGATTTAAAAGAAGATGATGGAAGCAGGGCAGTGTTCAAGAATGAAATATATGGGGGCGCCTGGGTGGCACAGCGGTTAAGCGTCTGCCTTCGGCTCAGGGTGTGATCCCGGCGATCTGGGATCGAGCCCCACATCAGGCTCTTCCGCTATGAGCCTGCTTCTTCCTCTCCCACTCCCCCTGCTTGTGTTCCCTCTCTCGCTGCGGTCTCTCTCTCTGTCAAATAAATAAATAAAATCTTTAAAAAAAAAAAAAAGAATGAAATATGGGAACACTGTTAAGTGAAGAAATTAAGTTGTTTTATGTTGGGTTAGTGGAGGACGATTGTACCTCCCAGTTTGCTCGGGACAGTCCTCATTTACTTCCGCTGCTCTGGTGTACTTTAATAAGTACTTCTTTTGTTGCCAAAAGTGTCCTGGTTAGATGGAGAATTATACAGGCACCCTAGTTAGAAGTGACGTTTTATTAATAACTGACTTGACATCTGACCCATTTTGAGGGGCAAAAGGAAGGGGGAATGAGGTTGAATCTTTAGTCTTTACATTTTTTTGGCATTATTTCTTTGCCTGTTCACCTAAACTTTAGGGATGGATTTTGATTAATTGAAAGGAGGAATCATTACTGTTGTCAGGTTGTAGGTAAGAATTTTAATTTTGTAATATTTTTCTTTGTTTAGAAAATCATTCTACTAGGGGGCGCCTGGGTGGCACAGCGGTTGGGCGTCTGCCTTCGACTCAGGGCGTGATCCCGGCGTTATGGGATCGAGCCCCACATCAGGCTCCTCCGCTGTGAGCCTGCTTCTCCCTCTCCCACTCCCCCTGCTTGTGTTCCCTCTTTCGCTGGCTGTCTCTATCTCTGTCAAATAAATAAATAAAATCTTAAAAAAAAAAAAAAGAAAAAGAAAATCATTCTACTAATAGAGATAAATGCAATGTTTGAGATCCTCAATTTTTCCTTTCAGTCTGGCTCACAGCTGTCTGTCCATTCTGTATTTCCGTGTTTTCCCATCTTTGGTTTGTCTGACAGCAGGCTACATAGGCGAAACTCTGGCTGTTTTCATGGTTTTATAACAGAGCTGTATTTGTTTGAACATAGGTTGAAAAGGCACTGCTCAGTTTTAACTTTTCTAACACAGTATAGTTTGTGACAGTTTGCTAGTGCCAGAGTAAATATGGATATGCAAGTTACTGAAATTGCTTGGAAACTCTTTAGAACTTTTAAATAATCATCCTTTTTTTGGTAACCTTGTCAACATTTACTGATGCACAGAAGATGATTTTGTGTTAATTCACTTTTTAGAACCAAAATTTTGGTTTGTGTATATATTAATTTTTATAATTGCCTAGCCTAATGTGGGGAAATATAAGCTGCTTATCACTGCAAACTAATGTGCTTACTAATTATGTTAATGATTAGAATTTTAAGTTGCATGTTTAGGTTTTAATCTGAAAAATTAAATTTTGTTTCTGAACATAGTTGCTTTTTGTTTCTTACTGCTTTGCCGCAGTTTTAGAACATAGTTGCTTTCTTCTTTTGATTAGGTAGTTTAAGAAGGTATCTGTGTGGCGTTAGTGACTGGCCCACAAGACAGGTGTATTAAGCCTTGGTTACTCAATATTCTGAAGAAAATGTATGTTATTTGCCACCTACTGAATTATACATAACGTATGAAGTGAAGGTAATTGACATAATAAGAGTACTTTGAAATCAGAAATCATCTTTTCTCCAAGTAGTTAGAAAAGGTCTATTTGGGACTATGTTTTGGTGCCTATCATTTCATTCCCGCCCCCCAAATCCATCAGTGTTTGCATTGTCTAAAGAGCTGAGAGAATGTTAATCTGTGGTCTTTTTAAAATTTTACCTAAACTGAAGAGTATTGGCTTTTTACAAATTATATCCCAAGATTTGCCATAGACGTTAATTTAATCATTGAAACTTCTTATTTTATGCATTCATTTGCTGTCCTAAAAGTCATTCTGTTGTGTTCATATTAAAATAAATATAAATTGAGATTAATTTTCCTGATCGATGGAGGACAAGTAAGAAAACTCCCAAATGTCTGAAGCCGTCCAGTAGCAGTGATGGTCTCTCTACCTCTGCGGATGGCCCGCTCCACCGGGCAGCTTCCGAACCTCCCACTTACCACTGACAGAAGCTGTTCCAAGGAAAACCAAGGTGGTCTTTACTATTCATTTTCTGGTTCAGCTCTGTTCTTTTCTTCTTCTGGCAGTAATGGTAACAGCAGTAGCTGGAGCAGTCTTGGTTTAGAAGGAGATTTGTATGAGGACAATTTATCCTTTCCAACATCAGAAAGGTTGGTCCAGTCCAGAAACTTACAAACTGATGAGTCTTTCACACTAATGCATGATGTCATGTTCTTAAAAGAACATGGGTTACAGTGCCAATATGTATCAATCTGCTCTTCTCCTATGTTTGGACATGATTCTGCTTGATAATTTACATCTAATGAAAAAATTCAATTATGCTAAGATACAACTGACATCTAATTGCAAAATGTGTTACATCCATGCATGTGTTGCTCTGCTTGCTACTTTTCATCCTACCAATTATTATTTCATTAAAAAGAGCTTGCTTCCTACAGGATTTCTGGTTTTTGTTGCTGCTGTTTTGTTTTTGTATGTAATATTATTTCATATATAAGAAGAGTGTAGGAAAAATGTATTTTTATTGTGTTAAAAATATGTGCATGCCATCAGCAGAGGCATTAATAAATAATTATTCATGGCATTCTATGCTAATTCAAATGCTGTGTTATCCAGAACAAAATTAGTAGACTATTTTAGCTTTAAATTCTTTGAAATTAAATTTTATCCTGAAATTACTTGGTGTTCTCTATCACGGTAAGGGAGAACTTCATAGTTATTGATGACCTGTCTAGGCATCATTTACAAGTCAGATTTTAATATGAAATGGTGTGAGAAGCAAAGCTTCCTTTTTTATTGTCATTTCTTCCCTTTTTAAATGTCATATATCATATTGTAACATTCACTCTTTAACACATTTTAAGAATTGGTTTTAATACCGTTATTGATTAAAGCTTTTTTTTTTTAAATGCTCCTGCTCTTTTATTCGAGAAGTGATGGGCCAGATGATAAGGATGAAGAACATGAGGACGCTGGAGAAGGTAACTGACAGTTTGTTTTGTAAAGTGTTTGCATGTTTTTTTGTATAAGGTTTCCTAGAAGAGTCTTCACCTTGTGTGATTTCATCACTGAAGCTCCACGTTATCACAAAATCAGGGTATTAACATTACAAATCATCGTATTGATGATTGAACTAACATTGAACTAATGTATCTAGTGGCAGGTCCTTTTTTGAACCATTTGTACCATTTGATTGGTGTAAAGACTGAACTACTTTAAAAGGATTATTCAATGATTTGAGAGGGAAATTTATGATAATCTCTCTATAATTATCATTTTCTAAACATAAAGCCCTTACATTATAAGATACAATTTATTTTAATTATGGCATGTGCCCTAGTTTTTTCCTTCCAAACTAGTAACCTCTTGAATTAGTGTTTAATGTTGATCTTACATAAATTAGTAAGTAAAAATTAAAAGATATTTTAAATTCTCAGTTCTGTTCCTAAACTCACAAGTATACATATTTGAAGAAAGTATTCCATTCTTCCTTTGATGAACATTGTTCCAAATATGTAAATACTAGATACCATTGGTCACAGTGTTCTGGGCCATGATTTATAATCCTTAATTGAAATATTACAATGAGTGAATGTAGAAACTTTCCATGTTGAAGCTGAATTTTCATTGTATTTAGATGGCTTATTTTTTTTAATTATGTAAATACCAATAAAGTTTTCTATAGAGTGACACCTAAAAATATTCATACTGTTTGAGATATTTGTTTTTGAACTAGTGCTTTTTTTCATCATTTCTTTAGAAGTGGGCAAACAGAAAATCGCCCAGATGAATTTCTTGAAATGTACTTTAGAACACCTGAATGTCCGATTAGTTTTATCGCCATTTATACCTTTCTTATTCAGGGAAGTGTCATGTACTGGTTTCTGAGTTAAAATCCTCAGACTTAAGGTGATTATTTTTTAGTCCCAGTGCTTCTGCTAAGTAGACACTTTTTTTTTTAAGCAAACATTCTTCATATAGGACTTGTAGCAGTTTTTGTCATCAGATATGAAGTAGGGGTGGGGCAATATTCTTAGAGTTACAGATAGGCGAGGTAATGTTTGTTTTCTTTTTCTTGACTAAAAGAGTGTTGACTTTCTCTAGGAAAGTTGTGTCCCTTTCCCCAAATAATGCCTGTGAGCAAAGTTGTTCCAAAGGCTGTACATGGTTTAAATGCATGTGGTGAGTATTTTCTCTAATGAACTAGTCATTACTTAACTGACTTTACTGAGGACGATTAAGAAGATACAAGTTAGGGGCGCCTGGGTGGCACAGCGGTTAAGCGTCTGCCTTCGGCTCAGGGCGTGATCCCGGCGTTGTCGGATCGAGCCCCATGTCAGGCTCTTCCGCCATGAGCCTGCTTCTTCCTCTCCCGCTCCCCCTGCTTGTGTTTCCTCTAAAAAAAAGAAGATACAAGTTAATATAAATATGAAATTGATCTTAAAAATTTACTTTTGGCACTAGCAAACTTTTTAGGATTTCTTTTGTGAGTGGCTAGAAATCAGATGAATTATATGTAGATACATGTCACTTCTCAGCTTTCAAGATCATAGGCATCTCATTATAGAGAAAATTGTGGCCAGCTTTGAAACTTGGTAAATTAGGAATTGGTAAATTAGGAGAGATTTATGGGTTTATAGAAAGATTCAAAGTTATGGAAGTCCTAAGGCAACAAACCTCATTTTGTTGTATTTTTAGTTGCAGGAGGTCAGCCACTTGCCTCTTCCCAGGTGTTGAGTGACCTCTCCTAGGCCAGGTACCAGGAGCCCCAAACTGAAAAAGCCAGTAATACAGAGAAGTCTCGGGTCACTTGGCTTCCAACCCCGTGACCTCTGCAGTATTTACAAAATGGCCCAGAGACCATGTCTGGTTTCATAGTGCACCAGACCCATTTTTGACTGAGAGTCGGTATGGGGAGAGGAGGGAAAAGGCAGTACGTTTAACTGAAGAGAATGACGTGGATCCGTTTTTTAAATGAAAAAATTAGGGACCAACACAAATCCTAAAAATGATTAGTAGTGGTCTAGAATGCCCTGCAAACTGTAAAAAATAATCAGGGACATTGGCCAACAAATTTCCATGACTGGTACAAATTGGCGTGATGTCTGCCAGCATGCCGGCTGCTCACCTGTTGTGTGGGAGGGCCCTTGTCTCCACTCTGCCTTTTGCTCAGCCATCATTAAACAGGAGTGGTAAACACATGATATCAGTCCACAGGTCATTAGTTTTATAGTCCACAGCGATTCATCCTTCTTTATGTTGAGAACATAATTTTCATTAAAAAAAATGAAATTCGAGAGCAATATCTTATTTATAAAGGGGTATACCAGAAAATTCCCTGGTCTGGCTTTTGGGATGTAAGTGGCTGCATGTGACATCCCCCCCCCCCCTTTTGCCTGAAGAATGAAGTGATAAAGATCATGGAGGCATGGAGCCAGACTGTGTGTTCATATCCTGGCCCAGCTACTTCTCTCCCTGCCTCACATCCCTTACCTGTAAATGGAGATGATGGTAGTTCTCGCTTCACTGGATATGTGTGAGGGTTCCAGGAGTTTGTATATGGGAAGGGCTTAGAACAATACTTAGGACGTAATATGCCCTTTACAAGTGTTCGTTGCTTCTGTTACTTCTCTTAGTTCAAGAAGCTTTCTTCAAGTCCATTTAATATATTTATTTGAGATTTATATTTTGATTGTAGTCATGGCTTTTATAGTTTTGTTTCTCTTTCTTTACCTGTAGATCGTGTTTTGACACAGATTATGGTATTTACAGTGATTGATACTCAGTGCCTCAAAACAGAGTTTTGGACTTGTGCTCTCAGTAGGTGATCAACAGTATTCCTTTGTTGTAGAATTATTTTGCCCTTTCAAGTAAGTGTTTTGGTTGTGTTGAGGTGAGGATAAGAAAAGACAGATTTTTTTCCCAGCATTCATTGGAATCTTAAGGAATGGAAAATATTTCTCTATCCTTGGAAACCGGAGTATTGAGAGTTGAATTGATGAGTTTCACTTTATATTGTTTAAATGTAAATATTAGGTTTGGAGCAAGACAGAAAGATTCTGCTCATTACAAATATCGACATGGAGCCGTGCACAGTAGACCCCCAGCTAAGGATTATTCTTCAGTGGCTTGTTGCTTCTGAGGCCGAAGTGGCAGAACTTTATCTTCATGACTCTGCAAAGAAGGAATTCATACAAGTAAGTACCTGCCTTACAGGGTGGTTGTAAGGACACGTTTAACCAAATACGATGTTCTGTGTCACGTGGTTGATCTAGTAAGATGCCCCTTGATAGCAGAGTGGGTAAGTGCTTATGTCCAGAGTGGGTCAGGATGTCGGCTCTGCCAGTCTAGTCGTCTAACCTTGGGCAGGCTTACTGGTCAGTTTCCTTTTCTGCACTATGAAAATGAGTAGAGAGGTTACCTTATAGAGGTTTGTGAGAATTAAACATAATACTGTAAAAAAAAATTGCTCGATCTAGTGCCTGGCACGTCCTAAGTACTCAAAGTTAGGTGCTATTAATAAACATGTGTTCATATGAAAAGATTGAGTTATTCTTTCTTTTAAATTGGTTCATAATTATGCCTGGTAATTAGTATGTCTCCTAGTCTGTTAACCAGTCTTACTAGTGGGAGAAACTAGCATACTCAAAAGCCATGAAGGTTTAAACATCTTATAAGGAACCACAGACCACTTTGAGTATTTTGTAGGGTTCCAAGACAGAACATTCACATTCGATGCATTAATTGGGTGTTTTTATTGAGAACTTAACTGTGTGCCAAGCACCTTGTTAGTCCACATTTTTATTTTATAGTCTTAAGGTTTTTGCCCCCAGATCTTCATTATCAGAATTTTGATTTAATCTTGTTATAGGGTATAAAATAGTTCAATGAATAACAGTGTAAATTGATCTGTAACAAAAAAGGAACAGTTCAGTTACTCTTGATTCCTGGTTCAGAATTTACAAAGATATTGTTGAAAGAAGTATGTGAAAAAGATATTCAGTAAAAATAACTTTTTTTTGTATTTGGTTGTTGGTTTTTTCTTGGACTTTTTGGATTTTTCTAGTTTAGGTTTCTGTTTTTGTGAAGAAGGAGAAAATAAGACAAAGTGCTCCTCAAGAAATGAGTTATCTAGGAGAAGGAGTGGGTAGGAAAGGTGTTAGAACTCTCTGGAAGGAGGCAGACATTTTCAAGTCATTTAATCTTGAACAAAAGGAGGGCTAAGGAAGACCTTAGGTAGAGCTGAGCATGCGTGTGGTGGTGCTTGGTGCTCAACCCCAAGTAACGTAGGAAAACATTCTGGAAATTCCTCAAAAAGTTAAACCATAGCAATTCCACTCCTACGTATATACCCAAGAGGAATGAAAATGTATGTCCCTGGCAACATTATTCATACGAGGCCAGAAGTGGAAACATCCCAGAATGGATAAATAAAATGTGGTTTATCTGTGCAGTGGAATACTATCTGTCAGTAAAAAGGAAGGAAGTACATACATGCTACGCCATGGAGGAACCTCGAAGTCACATTAGGTGGAAGAAACTGGTCACCAGAGACTGTATATTTCATACTTACATGAAATGGCCAACATGGGCAAATCTCTAGAGACTGAAGTGGATTAGTGATTGCGTAGAGTTGAGGGGTTTGGGAGAAATGGGGAGTGTTTACTAATGGGTAGAGCTTTCCTTTTGTTCTGGGAAACCTGTTCTAACAGTGATTGTGGTGATGGTTGCATTCAACTCGGTGACTATACTAAAAATCGTTGATTAAGTAAGTACTCTTTAAATGGATGAATTGTTTGGTCTGTGAATTATCTCTGTAAGGCTGTATTTAACAAGGCTAAGCATATTTACATTACAAAATTGAAGTAGTTTTTACAGAACTAAACAAAAAAATGATGGAAGACATGTTCTGATTCTGGTGACAATGGAGTTTATTTAAACCTGTATTTATT
Organism: Ursus maritimus; assembly: GCF_017311325.1. Lineage (NCBI taxonomy): Eukaryota > Metazoa > Chordata > Mammalia > Carnivora > Ursidae > Ursus > Ursus maritimus. Next base: position 28,482,644 of record NW_024423344.1, on the reverse strand, counting down.
TACTTTTTTTTTTAAATTGAGGTATTATTGAAATACATTAGTTTCAGGTATACAACATAATTCAATATTTGTATATATTGTGAAATGATCACCACAATATTTACTTACTTTTTTGGTTGTTTTTTGTTGAAACATTAACGTTTCTTAACTTAGAAAGCCATGTTTCCATTGAGGCCAGAGCGTGTATTCCAGAAAAAAGCCACACTACATACTGTGGAAGGAAAAGTCCACATCCTTCTATTAAGATTGACATTGTCTTTATTATTTTATGTTCCTAATTGAGGGTGTGACAGATGTATTTAGGTCAAGAGTTTCGTGTAGAAATGGAGACTCGACTCCCTCACAGACTCTCAGGTGGGTGAGGTTTGTGCAGTTCCGTCTCCAGCAGTCCCGAAGTGTCATTCTCTGGAGGAGATGTGTTTGTCGAGGGCAGGAAGGAAGAAATGTGTAATTTGCGTAGAAGGGTGGTAATTTAGGGGAAAGACCTCGTCATAAAACTGGGAAATAATATTTTACTGCAGACAGCAAGAATCTTACAGTCCCCTGATACTAAAACTAAGACTGGAAACTTTGTTGTCATGAGATTGATTTCGGTTAATGTGGGACATGCCTTTCCTTCTTCCTAGCTCTCCCGCCGGCTGCAAGGAAAGGGCTGGAAGGTGGGGGACGTGCTGCGGGCCGTGCTGCGGTACTACGAAGCGCGGGCCGAGCCGGCCGCCCCCGCGAGCTGCAAGTCGCTGTTTGATTGGCTCTTGGAGACCGCGTAGTAGGAGCCCGCAGCCCTGCGTCGCCCGCGCGAGCTGCCAGTCGCTGTTTGATTGGCTCTTGGAGACCGCGTAGTAGGAGCCCGCAGCCCTGCGTCGCCCGCGCGGGAGGGAGGAAACGCAGGAAGATGCGGAGGGTAAACTGAATACTAGCACGGACAGTGAACCGGGAGGGCAGTAAATGGAGCTTTTTAAGCGCCTTCGGTCATCCCACGTGTATATAGTTCATACTTTTGTAATCTGTCAAATACTCTCTTCATCATTCTTCTATACACGTGCGTAATGTGTTGAGACCCCAAGAACGTTGATTTGAAGGAAGGTCTGACCAGGAGGTTTTCAGGGACGCGGACTGACAGCATTCTTTTTGCATCCGAATAGTGCTGCTACAAACCACGCTGAGGTGGCTGAGGATAGGTTCCAGGGACGAAGCCTTAGAATTCTGCTCCTTTGCAAACAAATGCTATTCTGTTGAGAACTAAACTGACAAAAGAGCTTTGAGGCTAATGGGTTCCCCACCCCTCTACCTGCCCCATAGAAAGTCAATTTTATTTTCATAGCTCGGTGCTTGGTAGTGTTTTGAATCCCCCAAACTATTTAATTTCTTAGAAACATATTAGTATTTTAGGTTTCTATAAATACCATAAATGATAGTTTCTCCAGCCTTTCATCAAATGACATTATTTGCTAATGTTGCCAATCCAACTGGCATGAAAATGAGAGAGAGAGAGAGAGAGTGTGTGTGTGTGTGTGTGTGTGTGTGTGTAAAGGAGTACTTTAGCCTTGCCTAGTGGGTTTGTGCCCTTTTTTATTTTACTGTTTTCTTGGTTAGAAACCCACTGTTCACATTTAAAGGTGCTTTAAAATAAAATGTCTATGAAGATTTGCAGTAAGAATTTTTATTTCTTTTTTTGACTATTTTGGGTCCCTGACTTATCCTGTAAATGAGAATAAATTTAGGTGCAAAACATGTTAAAATTTTAAAAATTAATGTTAATGTGGAAATGCATATAGAGAAACCCAGTAATGATTTTCATTGTTGAATTTTTGAAAAAAAAAACCCACAAAACTCTCTGCTTAGCAAGGATAAGCTTTTTCTAGAAAAAGAGGGTATTCCCAGCTCCCCCCCCCCCAATAAAATGGTATCTGTTCTGTTTTGTAAAGCCGTCTGACATGAGTTTTCTGGGCTCTGTGTTTTCTACTACTTTGTCTTTAGAAACTGCAGGTTGACTTGAATAGAGGACCGAGACTGTGTCTTGGTGTTGGTTCTTCCATTAGCGTCAGTCTAGAGTAAATCACTTTTTGTTGGGGGCTTTGGCTTTGCTCCATTACATTTTCTTTTTTCCTGAGCACTGACTGTTCTGGAAGCTGCACAAAGTGTAGAAGACATAGCACCCACCGAGGGGCAAGGAATAAGGCACTTACATTAATTTGAATTAATCATTATGGTAGAGAAATATATTTTATAACGAGAGAGTAAAATTTGCTTTTTAAGAAAAATGCCAAAAGTTATACTTAAATATTTTGAAGTTACAGTGTAAATTTTGGGTTTTCTCAATTTAAGATAAAGAAATAGAGCAAGCCTTAAAAATAAATTTTCCTAAAGTTCTTCAAGTATTTTTTAAGGTGGAGAAATGCAGGAAATCTATATAGCCAGAACAGTTTCCGTCTTCAGCTTCTCAGAACTTGAGATGCAGCAGCACTGGACCGGGTTTATACACGCTAGGAACTGGGGTGTTGATTAGAACATGGATTAAGTGATTATTAAGTTTAGATTGAATTTTTACAAGTATATAACTATGAAGTTGTGTTTAGTAACTTCGATACATGTACGGATTTGATTAACAGCAAATTGAGTTCTGAATTTCTTTTAAACTAAAGTGAAGATATATTCGTTTTGTAAAACTTTCTGTGCTTGAAAATGTTTCTATCTCTTAGGGTAATAATCATTTTGAAGTAAGATTTTCCTCCTGTCCTTGTTTTCTCTGCATTTACCTGGAGCTGTGCTGGACTCGGAGTTCCTTTATGTAGCCACTACGTCATGACAGACCAGTCTTTAGGTGTTAGCATGTGTGGTAAGAATCCTAATGGAACTCTACCCTTGTATAGTTTAGGGACGTAGAGAAAAATATTAAGTATTGGCAGATGTAAGAAGAAGCGTGAGTAAAGCTCCTTATATGGAGAGAAGGATCTTTTAATCAAGTCCAGTCTAAACTTACTTTCTTTAAAGGCACTTTGTGATTATTCCAAAGACCTCTTACGTCTGTTTGGTTGCTTGGTCTTCAGAACAGCCCTGTTTGTTGAGAGAACCCCCCCCACCCCCTCTCATTTTATTAAACATCTACTTGACGTATTTATATTATAACATTGTAATCTTGCCATTCTGTGCATTTTGGCCTTTATGAAATTACTATGTCTTATTCAGAACTGTTAAAGTTGTGATGTGCATTGAGTTGAATTCTCTGTTTATCAATTTCAGAACCCTTGAAGGATCTTGGGAAAGAAAGCGAATGAGGCCTGTGATAAGGGTTTTTTTAAAAACATTATTTTTGACTGAAATGCAGCAGTTCTTTCATATTCTTCTTTTCCCAAGCCAAGTTTAAATTACATTTATATTTTGGAGATTATTAATGTTGATTTTGAAAATATTTCCTGATTTATACAAAATGAATGATTCATTTATAAATTACAGAAGAAAATTAAAATACCTGTTGGGATGGTTGATAGAATTTTAATGGAGTAATAAAACCTTTGAGAGTATTCAGTCAGTGAATACGTGTGATAACATCTTTATACTTTGAAAAATGTTCCACTTACCCTTTCAGATATTTGATGTGAATTCAATTCATAATACTTCCATTTTGCTTAAATAAGGGTTTTATGTTGCTGGTAGGAGAATTTAATTACTTATTAAATGTACCATGTATAAAGTGAAAGATCATTTATCCACATGGCTTTGACATCCGTGCACATTTCCTAAATGCAAAACTTAACCCTGACTCATCATTGGAGTCTAGACTCAAGATGTCTTCTTAGTTAATTATTTAGCTAATAGTATTCTTTCACAATTAACTATCAATTTCCCATCAGTATGTTGCTTTAAATTTTATATTTCCCAAAGGAAACTTTACACAGTTAAAAAAATATATATTAATGCATCCACACTCAGGGTGTAGGGAAGATACTTTTCCATTTAAAACCCTGCCCACCTGTCACCAGCACAAGACAATTCGAGCTTCAGTGGGTATTCTGTGATTATACTAAAGTGAAATGCATTTTTTTTTTTCATTTTTAGCAAAAGACCCCATGCGCACTTACTCCCTTGCTGTATTCCTGCTCTGAAGAGGCGGGTGCAGCGTTGGTCACTCTCGTCACTTTATTTATTTATTATTATTGTTTTTTTACCATCCATGTACATTCCTTTCACATGGGCAGAATTGCAGTTCTAGAAGTCCATTGTTTGTTTTTGTTGTAATGTTTGAATACTATTTAATATTGGGTTTTAATATTGCTGGATTTGCTAACTTTGGTTACTTGTGCCGTGTTTAAAGTAATTCACATTCTTGTTTAATATATATATAGCAAAAGCAGCTTTGAGTAATTGTAGCTGTTTATTTGTGTGGAATTACTATAGTAAGATCTTGTATAACAGTAACTTTTTTTGGCTTTTCTGTCCTTTGATACGTTCATTTACCAAAATATGAACTTCAGGATGCACTCTTCTTTTGTTTTTGCAGTGGCTCAAAATAAACATTTCGGAAACTACCTTTGTAATCATTTGCAATTAATTGTTCTTTTATCTTTTATGAATTGTTTGTGAGCTTTCCTCTCCCAACTAAGAATTCTCCAATAAACGTAAGAGATGCCTGGCCTCAGTTTCCTTCTGTAACATCTTGTTAACTATTCTGTCCTGAACTAAACAAAGGCATATGAGCGGAACTGCCACGACAGAAGACGCATCAGATGATCTCCATGCTTCTAAAATCGTTTCTGAGAACTGGGGAAGCTAGGTATTTTTAACCAGACACTGGATTCTAGCTATATATTCAGGTGCCTTTGAATGCTGACATGCGTGACTCGAAGGGCTGTCTGCCAGCGAAGGGCTGTTTTGCATTTGAGTGCCAAGTAGAATATTATGGTGGTGTGCTGGGACATTGTTCCGGCCCGGATGCGGGACTCCTTCCGTATCCGTACCTCCGTCATGCCACGTAGCATCAGGCACTTAAAAGTTGGGTGCTCGTTGTTTGTTGCTAATGGAATATGACTTGTCTTAAGTATGTAAAGCCCAGAAATTAGGGAATGATTTTCTAGCTTTGTGCGTATGTTGCAAAATACTAGGAAATAATGATCGTAAACAGGGCCTTGGGTATGAGTGGATCCCAGATACCAAGAAAACAATTCAAAAATGCTGAGAAAAAGTAAGCAAGATTCCTTAGCCTGGAATTCCACAAAGGAAAAAGGGCTCAAAAGGAACAGGAATTTGTGACAAACGGCATTTGAACAATTTTGCACGTTGGGATCATTTACAATCTGTGTCTTAGCTGGGATAGTGAGGAGGATGGGGAACAGGACTGGAAGAGTTAGCTCAGATTTTTTTCAAAGTGGGGAAGATGGGGAGAAGTCACGTATCCTAGGAGGAACAAGCTCTTGGTGCTATTGTGCAAAGAAGGGTAAGAATAAAAAAATCTAAGCTTTTTGCTGCGTTGTGTTTACAGCGGGAACAATGCATGTGTGAAGCTCACTCCTAGGGAACGTGGTGGCGTTCTTTTCTCCTTTGTAGGTTTTGTAATCACCTGTTTTACTTTAGTGCTCTAGGGCAAGGAGGATAATATTCTAGATTGGAAAGAGATTTAAAAAAATTTTTTTTCAGAGAGAATCGAAGCCCCACATTTGACTTTTTAGGGGCCCCCTCTTTTAAACGGACAGCTAAATAGACTTCTGAGCCTCGAAGTCTATTAAATGATCCCTGTGAACTAAATCCTGTCCGTTGAAATGCTTTGGCCCAATGTGAGATCGTTATCAACACTTGAAGATGGCACATTTGAATATGTTTTGAATTTCAGCTTCTCTTGAAAAACTGGAAGCTCTGCAACACTGGCCTCCTCCTGTGTGGCGACAGTTTGGCAGGTGCTGAATAACGATGGCCCCTTCAGTCCGGGCTTAGTAGGGTTTTTTTCCCTCTGGCATGACCTGTTCCATCCACTTTGCCCATCTTAGAATTGACCAAGTTTCAGTTTTCTGCCATCATACAGAACGGGGTAGAAATAGAGACGAAGTTATCAATAAGAAATCAATTCTATTTCTTAGACACCTGAATTGGAGGCTTTAAGACCTCATACAACCAACACCTCCTTTAGAAATGATGTCTCAGGGGCATCTGGGGGGCTCAGTTGGTTAAGGAAGGGTCTGACTCTCAGTTTTCTGCTCAGGTCATGTTGTCAGGGTCCGGAGATTGAGTCCCCGTGTCTGGTTCTGCGCTCAGCAGGGAGCCCACTTCTCCCTCTCCCTCTCCGCCTCTCCCTGCTTGTGCTCTCTCTCTAAATCTTTTTTATTTTTTTTAAGAATTGGCTCACATGTTATGAAAGCTGACAAATTCAAAATATGCAGGGTAGGCAGCAGGCTGGAGACCCAGGGAAGAGCCAATAATATAGCTCGTATCTGAAGGCAGTCTGCTGGAAAAATTCCCTCTTTCCTAGGGGACGTTGGTCCTTTTTTTCTTAAAACCTTTAACTGATTGGGTGAGGCCCACCCACGTAATGGAGAATAATCCTCTTTATTCACAATCTACTGATTTAAATTGTTTATCTCATCTGAAAAATACCTTTGTAGCAACACCCAGATGTGTTTGACCAAACCTCTGACACTGTGGCCTAGCCAAGTCGGCACATAAAATTAACCATCACTCTGAGCTTAGGGGCCCGGTCAAAGTGAAGACCCCAAAGGGCTATTCCCACAACATAAAAGTGAACTTGGGAGGGTGGAAAATAATCACAACTCTCCCACCCTGGGGATTGGAAGAAAACTGACCTGTTCCAGATGTTAGTATTGTCAAGCACAGAATATAAAGTAGCTGTGTTAGATACAAAGAGGGAAGCTTAAATATAACACGGAATGTCTCCACATCCACTAGGATGGAATAATGAAAAAAGGTGAACAATAAAAAGTGTTGGCAAGGATGTGAAGAAATTGGGGCTTTTATACACCGCTGGTGGGAATTTAAAGTGAGGCAGCCACTTTGAGCCAGTTTGACAGTTCCTCAAGAAAGTAAGACAGTTACCATATGAACCAACAGTTCCACTCCTAAGGATATGAGAAACTTGTACAAAAACACGTCTGCACAAAAACTTGTACCAGAACGTTCATAGCATTCATAATAGCCCCGAAGTGGAAGGGACTCACATGTCAATCAACTGATAGACAAACAAAATGTGGTTTATCCATATGGAAGATTATTTAGCCGTTAAAAGGAATGAAGTAGGGATACAAGCTACAACACGGATGAACCTGAAAAACAGGATGCTGTGTAAGACAGCAGACATAAGAGGCCACGTGTTATATGATTCCATTTATACATAATAGAATAAGCAAATCCGTAGTGACAGAAAGTACATTAGCGGTTGCCAGGGATTGGGGGCTGGAGAAAAAGGAGGGTGACTGCTCATGGGTACAAGTTTCCTTTGGGGTGTTGAACATGTTCATGGTTGAACAACTCACATTTAAAAAGGATGAATTTTGTGCTAGGAAATTATATTTCAAAAAATCTTATAAAATATCAGAGAACATATATGTATTATACATATATACATACACGTATATATGTTATACACATATGTATACATATTTCTATCATCTATCTATCATCTATCTATCTATCTATCTATCATCTATCTATTCTTTTAAGTGAGCTGGGCGTGGAGCCCAATGTGAGGCTTGAACTCATGACCCTGAGATCGACACCTGAGCTGAGATGAAGAGTCAGATGCTTAACGACTGAGCCACCCAGGCATGCCGAAAAATATATTTTAAAAACAGACTTCTAAAAATGAAAACTTGAAAGGAGAAAACTCAGTGGTTGAGTCTAATGGCTGATTAGGCATAGCTGAGAGAGAATTTGTGAATTGGAAAGAATTCTCCAGGCTACAGTGTAAAAAAACAAAGATGGGGGCTGCCTGGGTGGCTCAGTCGGTTAAGTGTCTGCCTTCAGCTCAGGTCATGATCCCAGGGTCCTGGGATACAGCTCCACATTGGGCTCCCTGCTCAGTGGGGAGCCTGCTTCTCCCTCTCCGTCTGCTGCTCTCCCTGCTTGTGCTCTCTCTCTCTGTCAAATAAATAAATAAAATCTTTAAAAACAAAAACAAAGATGGGGTGTATGAAGGAAAGGTTAAGCACCATTGAGGGAAAGGAGAACCAACACGTGTAATAATTACAGAAGGAGAAGAGGGAGAAAATAGGGTAGAATTAATATTTGAAAAGAAATTTGCTGGAAATATTCTAGAAATGACAGAAGAACCATCCACAGATTCAAGAAAACTGACAACTCTCAAGCAGAAACAATACACATTAAATTTTCTATTAAGAGCTGGACACATATTTGTCTACTTTTTTTAGATTATTGAATAAGCAAGCTAAAATCTCCAGGGCGATCAGTAAGAGAATATAACTAAATTGCATATATTCAAACTAGTAGAAAAACCAAGCAGAAGTCAAGAAAAGAAAAAGAAACAGCTAAACCGAAAAATAGCACAAAATAAGATGGTAAATCTAAACCCTGCTCTCCTCATCCCGTACAGGTGTTCCCAAGCCCACCCCCTCAATAAACTTCCTGCACAGGAATATTAAAATCTGTTTCCAGGGCAACCTGATCTGTGAAACTGGCACAGTTGCTCTGGAAAAGGACTGAGTATTACCTAGTTAAGTTGGACTTGTGTGTGTCCTATGTCATAACAATTTAACTGTTAGAAACTCTAGAGAGACTCTAGCATATATACACCAGGAGATATGTACACTGCTCATCAACACTGGACTGGATGAATAACTTGTGTTACAGGCATCCAATGGAACTTTCTAAAAAGATTTTATTTCTTTATTTGACAGCACACACGCACAAGTAGTCAGAGCGGCAGGCAGAGGGAGAGGGAGCAGCAGACTCCCCCTGAGCAGGGAGCTGGACGTGAGGCTCCATCCCAGGACCCTGGGATCATGACCTGAGTCAAAGGCAGACGCTTAACTGACGGAGCCTCCCAGCTGCCTCGCATCCGGTGGAATTTCGTACAACAGTGGGAAACGGTCATAGCCGCGTACATCAACGTGGGTGCATTGCAAAAACATAAAGCAAAAGAAGCAAGTCATAGAAGAATACAAGAAAGTGAGTGCATTTAAAGTTCAAAATATATTAAGTTCGTTATATATATATAATGACAGCATATGATTATATACTCTATGATCTTAGTGTATGATTATATATATAAATACCTACACACAAACATATGCATCAATCCCTTTGGAGTCCTACATAACTATAAAAACATAAAGGAATAATTCATACAAAATTCAGGACAAGGATTTGCCTGTGGAGATGGGAAAGGGAAGAGCGCAGAACAGAGGCTTCCAAAGCACCAGTAATATTCTATTTATGCGTGGTGAGTCCCTGGATGCTCCACTTTTCCCTTCAAATTATACACATCCTTTGTATAATATTTATAATGTGTGGTACACTCCACAATGATAAAAATTCATTTAAATTAAATTACTCGACAAAATTTAATCAAAGGAGGCTCTGGGGTACGTTAATAGGTAGTTTTTGAAAATTTTGAAAAAAAAAACTTTGAAGAAAAATGGTATGTGAGCTCAACTGAAGATTAAGGAAAAAACCAACACTTTTCTGTGCTTCCTGCATTGCCCCCCTAGAGAAGGTATACATTACCTGGGTTTTCGATTTGTCAGCCTCTTAAAGGGGGGCGGATAGGGGTGAGGGAGGAGACTGCTGTCCTCAGAGGCAATCAAAGGGAAGCTATTACCGTTGCCTGTCTTATCTCTAGGTCTGTCTTGAATCTCCTGGACGTATTCCTCCGTGTGGATTCCCACCCCAGCTCCTGACAGAAGCTTCATTATCCACTCTTGTAGTGGGTGTTGCAACAAAAAGTGCCTGTTGCAAGGACTGGATCAGAGGCAGATGCTGGAGGGAGATGGGCAGAGGACGCAAGGAGGACACTGTAAACCAGGGCCTTGAGCGGGAGTCGATCCCGGGAAAGGGAAGGACGCCAGTTAGCCAGGGGCCTGTTGCAAAGCACAGAGCTGCAGCACGGCCAGTGTGGTCCTCGGCTAAGAGCGGGGACATGCTGGCCTCCTGATTCAGGCTGAAGACACAGGACCTGAGCTGCTTGAGCCCGCTGGGGGCTAAGGGGTCAGTGGGGTACCCCTGCACCAACACGGCAGTGCTCAAAAACCACCCAGGGCCATAGAGCGCTTTATTACAACGAGAAGGGGTCTTCGGGAAGGGACCGCAGAAGCCCAGACTCCTGCTGCAGAAACACGGATGATCCGCTCTGCTCTCTTAACGCTGCAGTGCTACTTTGCGCCTCCAGGTGGTACAGCAGCACAGTCTACGGCCGGCGGAAGGCTTCCTCAGGCACAATTAGCCAGGCTGCCTGAACCCTCTCTCAGTCTCTCGCAGCCGGTCCCTGTTTCCCTGTTTCAGCGGCTGGCTCCTACCTAGCTTCACTTGCAAGGTCTTTTCTTGCTGCTCCATCCTCTTCCAGCCCCAGCCAGGACCTGGATCGTTTTCTCAACTCTTTGCTCACTTCTGCTCAGGTTCGCCCCTTCGTTTCAGGTCAGAAGGGCTGCCCAGTGGTCATGGGACCCGTCCCCCCCAACCCAGACATTGCCAGGCACACAGGAGACGGGTGTCCCTGGGGCTCCTCAGATAGTCCCCTCCTGCTCGGGTGGACAGACTGCAGACACACCACCGGCGTTCCTCGCGTGCTCAAACCACCCCCCTTCTTCCTTCTTATTTTACCCATTTCCATCCATCTCAGTCACTCCTCAAGAGCTTTTTGGGAACTTTCTAGAAGCATTTCCTCATGTCTACGCCATTTAAAATTAGCTTTCATTCTGAGTGTACTCTAAAAATTGCTCCCAATTCAGTCTCTGTTCAAAATGGCTCCTTACCAGGGCAGTCCTCCCTGGAAGTGCAGCTACCTTCCATCACTTCTTACCCCCTTACGTTCTATTATTGGATTATCGCTTGATTTTCCTTCTCAGCCCCTTTTCCATCTGACATAAGCATATATTTATCACCCCTTTATCCCCCAGAGTATAAGCTCCCTTAGAGCTGGGACTTTACCCGTTTTGTCCTGTCCTGTGTCCTCAGCCCTAGAATAGTATCTGGCATGTAGTGGGCACTCGACAAATGTTTGTTGAATGAATGGATGGATGGATGGATGGGTGGACAGATGGACAGGGATTTACCCCTCCCCAGTAAGTCAGTGGAAAAAGCAGTGTACTGGGAGTTTGCAGTCTAGAGTTGAGCCACTAGTCACTTGTAGGACTTTGAGCAAGTTACTTGATCTCCCAGTGTGGCCTGTTTCTTAATCTATAAAACAAGTGGGCTGGACTTGATGATCAGAAGTGCTCTCCTGCCCTGACAGTTTTGGTTTTATGATTATGCTCCCAAAGGGGCCAAGGCCATAAATCAGGTGACAAGCAACATGCATTCTTGGCAGGAAACTATTGCAAATACTAACCTACCATCAAAAGATGCATTTATATATGTGGATAAACACATAATTGCTTCATAATTTTTAAGTCTTTAAAAGATCATTTTTCCCAAGAAAATCTTGTATGTATTGGTCTTTGCCTATATTCCCATTTTGGTCTCTGGCTCCATGTATTAAGGATTTTGATTTTTCTGACAAAGCTTCTTTTTCTTTTCTTTTCTTTTTTTTCTTTTCTTTTCTTTCTTTCTTTCTTTTTTGTTTTTTTTAAGATTTTATTATTTATTTGACAGAGAGAGAGAGAGAGAGACAGCCAGCGCGAGAGGGAACACAAGCAGGGGAGTGGGAGAGGAAGACGCAGGCTCCCAGCGGAGGAGCCCGATGTGGGGCTCAATCTCCGGACCCTGGGATCACACCCTGAGCCGAAGGCAGATGCTTAACGACTGAGACACCCAGGTGCCCCAAAGCTTCTTTTTCTAAATTATTGTTCCTCATTTGGGATTTTCCTATGTTATTTCTTCTCATTAGCAATTTCCAATTATCTAGAGTTGAGAATAACTGATAGTAGACACACCTACCGTTTCCCAATTTAAAAAATTAGTAACATTATTTTGGGAAGGAATGCGTGCTCTTAGTGTGCTCCCAACATGGTAAATACATACGACTACTGCTACCACTACTATTACTAAAAGCCCTTACTTTTGAAAAAGAATTCTGACCTTCTGCCATGATTTTCTTCTTGGTACTTGTTTGTGGTGGTTTTGTAGAATTGGCACATGTCTGCTATCTACAAAATCTTAAAATACTTTTTGAATGAGTGGTCAGTGGCATGTGAGGGAAATAATTCATACCCTGAGGGTAGAACTTCATGAAAGTAGTTTTTTCTTATCCAAGGGAGGAAATCAATATGAGCTTGAGGGCAAAAGGCAGAGCCTTCCCAGTACCTTGATGGATTCTCCAAGTCCCCAACTTTAAATGTCTACTCTTCTCTCTTTAGAATAAGAAAACAAAGAAACAAACAGAAGTGAGACCCATGATAGCCAGAACGATGGCCCCCCAAATATGTCCACGTCCCTAGCCTCGGAACCTGTGACTATTTTACTTTACGTGGCAAAAGGGACTTTGCCGATGTGAGAAAGTTAAGGACCTTAAGATGGGGCGATCACTTTGAATTATCCAGGTGGGCCCAATCTAATCTGGAAGTGGGAGACTTTTCTCCGGCTGTAGTCAGAGGAAGATGGGAGTGGAGAGGAAGAGTCCGAGAGAGGCCACATAGCTGGCTTTGAGGATGGCAGAAGGGGCCAAGAGGCCACGAGAGCAGGCAGCCTCTAGCAGCTGGAAAAGGCAAGGAAATGGGTTCTTCCTTGGAGCCTTCCAAAGGGGTGTGGCCCTGAGGACACTGAGGTTAGCCCGGTGCGACCCATGTCAGACCTCTGATCTACAGAACTGTAAGATAATAACATTTGTGTCGTGCTACACCACTAAATGTGTGGTAATTTCTTACAGCGGCAATAGGAAACCGATACCTTACCTGCTTGTTTGAATGAAAACTTTGAGCTCCCCAGAGGAAAAGAAGAGAGGCCAGGCCAGGTGTCTAGAGCTGAGCCTCCAGCCACATGTGGCCACTGAGCCCTTGAAATGGGACTAGTTCAAGTTGAAATGTGCTCTGAGTATAGATTTCAAAGATGTAGTATGGAAAAAATCTCATTAATAATTTATTCATTTGATTACATGTTGAAATGGTACAATTTTGGACATACGGATTCATATGAAGTATATTATTAAAATTTACTCACCTGTTCTTTTTCAACTTTTAAAAATATGACTATTTGAAAATTTAAGCTCCACTGCATGTATTTGGGGCCCACATTATGCTTCTATTGGCCCGTGCTGCCACAGAGTGTCACTGAAGGGGCAGAGAATTCTCCAACCAAGTCGTGGGCTCTGATGCGAATAATCGGGGAGGGCGTTCCAAGAGGAAAGATGAGGTTTTCTTGTGTCTTCCTTCCTGTCCTGGACTGAAAGAGATGATGTCCTTGGGCCTTTATATCCTCGGCACGGAGCACAGTGACCGGCACATGCTCAGTATTTATTAGCAGAGCACGCATCTGACGCTGCTGACCCTAGAAGGTGCTTTGACGAGGTACACCGAGATGATACATTTGTCCTGAACAGTCCTCCTGAAGGAACTAGAAACTCCAGTCTAACAGAAGCAGGATGCAACGACTGACCTTTTCCCTTTTGACCAGTATTTGCTGCCCAACCTTCCCCCTGGACAGGGCTAGTTAGCATTTCCAGGGAAGAAAGACATCAAAAAGACAGAAACCGAAAGGCAGCCTCAGAGTCTGAGCCCAAATACCAAGAAGCACTCCATGTAGTGATGTCTGTCTGGCCTGTTTCTAATCTCAGTGGCATTTTCTCAGTAATGCCGAGGTAAACGGCTTGAGCTTAGAATGAGGAGACAAATTCTTCATCTGAACTTCGGGTCTTCTCTGATTTGCTGCGTGATCAACTTAGCTTCCCTGTGGTTTCCTCCGTCGCGCCTCCGTGAAGAGATGCATGTTTACATTTATCAGGACAGAGCACTGGGAGGATTAATTAGTGGTTCTAATTAGAAGTATTTTTTTATATATGTATCAGGAATAATTTGTCTCAGAAACAAATTATCCTGGCACAGGATTTAGGATGCTGATCAGTTGCTTTGCTGCAGCCCTGACTTTGACATTTGCGGGATCAGTTGTGGTTCAACAGTTATTATAGGCCCGACAATCCGTATTTGAAAGTGTCCACCATGGTTACATGCAGCTAAAGGTTGCTGGTTATTTTTCCCTGTATGATGTCATTTGCTCAACTGAAATGAACTTTGTGTCATTAAAAATGGGGAAATACAATTGATTTCAATGCCATTTGAGTCTGTTTTGAGGTATTGTGGACGGAAGTATCCTGGTTACTTGGTTGGGATGATTCATGTAGCAGAAAAGCCTGGGGAATAAACTTTATCTTGTCCTGGTCTTTATTTTTGTTTTCTATATGGAAACTAATCATTTGAGGTTGGCAACGTGGACTTGGGCTAAATTTCCTCAATGAATTTTTTTTCCATGGTCCTCTACTTCAGGCCAAAAATCTCCATCCCTACGCTGTTTTCCAAAGGCAAACCTACACACGGGCCCTGTGCGGACTGCTCGCCTGTCAGAGACCACAGTCAGCCCTTCTCCAAGGTTGGCGAGGCTCACAATTCATTGCATTTTAGTCAAAAACAGAGTGCCCCAATTTATTCCCAGGAGCCAGAAAGCGAATTAGTCATGACAGTGTTGTCAGTGGAGACTGTTGCCTGGTACACAGGCCGAGCTCATTAGTCTGACCCCCACGCTGGGGCATGGGACGCATGACCAGCGAGAAAGTGCTGATGGCCTGGTAATTGAAGACCGCGTGTGTTCATATTCACAGCCCCGCTCACAGAGCTGCCTTCAGCAGACAGCAGGGCTGGTTGGTTACACACACACACACACACACACACACACACACACACACACACAGGCAGAATTACGTTTTTCCTGATGCTTCAAGAAAGTCTGTAAGTTAAGACAAACGGTATCGCCTGGGAGTGACTGACCATCCCGTCACTATGAAAATGCACAGTCATAGGAAATGAATAATATGGTCACCAAAAAACAGTCTATATTAATGAAGCGGTCAAGGCATTAACTACCCACAGAGAAAATAATAGAGACACAAGCCAACAATTTCATAATAACCTATAACCGTCTATTCTAATGATATGGGTTCCCCATCTATGTTTATCCTCTTCAACTAAACCAGTTTAACAGCCCCAAGGCTCCTGTTTGAAACTGAAGACCACTCATTAGTTAAAATTATGTTTCTTTTAGTTCACTAAATATAGACTAATTAGAGTTTTGGAGAATACCGGGAGCTCATGTACGAAGAGGCACAGCTGGTCCAGCTTTGAAGAAGTGCATGTTACATCCCCTCCCCTGCTGCCCTCCTGGTGAATGAATAGCTTTTGTCCATGCAATGTCATGTGCAGCTGAAGAGCTACTGGAAGCAATGTCTTTTATTCGCCTTTTATTTCCTTTATTTTGCTAGCTTGCAGAGGCCATGGCACGGGCTGTTATCATCATCACTGTTTAAAGCTTATCTTTGTGGATGCGATTGTACTTGGGGGCTGTCAAAACCTGAGGAAATGTGGCCTTTGGTGAATGACCACGGAATAATGATATTTTCCGAGCGGGCCAGGCAGATACGAGGCGGTTCTTTTTGTCCTGGAAGCCAATGGCACTCAAGTGTAGAGGGAGGGAGACGTTTCAGGAGCCATTTGTTTTTCTGCTTAAACAGATGTCTCTGGATCGTAGCCTTTAACAGGCTGCGAAGGCACCTGCAATGGCGTCGTCTGCCTCGCCTGCTCTAGCGAGTTGATGAGTCTCACGCTAGCCCTCCTGAATCACAGCCTCTGGGGATGGGGCCCCAGCAATCCCAGTCGCTTTACTGTCTTGTTTCTGTTTGTCCTTGTAGCAGTTGTTTTTAGAGAGAGAGCAAGCAAGAGTGAGATCAGGGGAGGAGAGGCAGAGAGAGAGGGAGAGAGAGAATCTCAAGCAGGCAGGCTCCGCGCCGAGCACAGAGCCAGACCCAGGGCTCAGTGTCAGGACCTGAGCCGAAATCAAGAGTCAGACTAACTGCGCCACCCAGGCACCTCCCCCCTCCCCCCCAATTGCTTTAAATAAACTTTTCGCTTTAGAATAGTTTTAAATTTACAGAAAAGTTGCAAAGATAGTACAGAGAGGTCGCATTCCTATCACACCCAGTTTTCTTCACTAATATCTTGCAGGAGTACGGTGCATTTGTTACAACTAACGTACTGACATATTATGAACTGAAGTCCGTGCTTCATTCACCTTGTGCACTGTTTCTATCACAGGGTCCTATGTCTAATTGTCATATAGATATCGCCTTAGACTTCTCTTTGCTGTGACAGTTTCTTAGACTTTCCTTGTTTTTGATGACCCTTGAGAGTTCTGAGGAGTTCAGCAGAATATTTTTTAGAATGTTTCTCAATTGGGATTTGTTTGACGTTTTTCTCCTGGTTAGACTGGGGTTCTGGGTTTCTGGAAGGAAGACCACAAAGGTAAATTGCCCTTCTTGTCACATCACATCACGGGTATGTACTATCAACATGACTCACTGTTGATGGTAACCTTGAGCCCCTGACGGAGATGGTTTGTCCACTGAAAAGCTCCTCTCTTTTCCCACCTTTGCTTACTGTGCTGTTTGCAAGGAAGTCATTGTGGGTAGCCCACACGAAGGGAGTGGGGAGTTACTGTCCACCTCGAGTGTGAGAGGAGCTACGGAACTATCTGGAATTCTTCTACATGGGAGGTTTGTCTAGTCAATCATTTGTTCACCTCAGTATGGACTCATGGATATTGGGTTGTAAGCCAATACTACTTTTAATCAGATTACTCCAGCTTTGTCCATGGGGGAGTTCTTTCAGTTGGCTCCTGTATCCCTTGGATAGATCCCCATTGTTTTGGGGGTTTTTGGCACTCTGGGACTTTCTGCCACTGCAAGATGCTCCAAGAATCCACATTTTCAACAGGTTCCAACACCTTCTAATATTCAAGATTTATTGTTTTCAGCCATCAAAACCAGAAATCTCCAAATGGCCATCTTATTGGTGGATGTGGGACATAGTCATTTTTAAAAAACTCATAGAATTACTTGTATCTTCAAAATCTCTCTCGGTTTGTCTGTTATATCTCCAGCCAAGGCATGTCCAAGGAGGCAGCTATTCAAACCAGTCAGGAGACAAGGGCTTGTCTGAGGACAGTCATCCGTGGAGCATTTTTCTGGGAGTAGCAGACCTCCCAAGCTACAGGCACAAGGCTGGGTGAGGGCAGCAGTTGTCCTGAGCTAGCCCAGTCCCTGTCAGAGAGGATCTGGAACCTTCTCAGCTGCTTCCTTGGGACTTTCTGGTGACTTCCATGAGAGGGAAGGTCAGAAAAGACCTGTGGACAGCAAACCCAGGGGCTGGCTGTGGAGTGGGGCAGAGGCGTCCTTCAGAGAGGGGTTGTGTGAAGGAAAAGTGGAGCTGCGGGTGAGTCCATGCTGTGGGAATGGGAAGGAAGTGACTCTGTGTTTGCCTAGGGTATCAAGTGTGTGTCTGTGTGTGTGTGTTCATGCAGCCTTGCACACACATAGGGAAACATTTCTTCCCCCTACCTTGGTCACTGCCATCTGACCCTTTATCACTGGACTAGATGGAGAGCCGGTTGCTGCAGAATGGGTATGCTGTGTAGACACATCGAATCCATGGAAGTACATCTAGTACTCACTTTATTATTTTTTAAAAGACTTTATTTATTTATTTGAGTGAGAGCATGAGCAGGGGGAGCGGCAGAGGGAGAGAGAGAATCCTCGAGCAGACTCCTCACTGAGCGAGGAGCCCAACGGCAGGGCTCCATCCCAGGACCCCGGAATCATGACCTGAGCCAAAGGCAGATGCTTAACCGAATGAGCCACTCAGGAGCTCCCAGGACTCACTTTAGATTCTTGCTAACCTTCTACAGCGATGACAAAAATGCAGAGAACCACCGTAGCATGAAGGTAACCAGCTTCTGCTTTTCTTGGCTCTTCCTCAGTTTCCATATTTGCCTTGGCCCCTCTGCTGTGGCTGAACATCTGTGTACTTTCTCAGAATGCATCTGGTAGTGTTTCTAATCCGTGAAAACAACCCGTGACGTGTACTCCGTGACATTAGGGCATTTTAGACTGCTGGGTGCCCGACGTCGCGGCCAGGAACTGCTTGCCTATTGTTACTACGTATCCCCCCATAGTGTCCATTTTGATCAGTCTCCCCGCTCTTTACCCAAATGCCGCTCCTGTATTTATTAAGTACCATCTCTGTGGCAGTTCTAGTACTAGGGATTGGCTTTTTAAAAATGTATTAATACAAAGCCCATGCCTTTGCGGATCTCGTACCCCAGTAAGGGAGAGGGGCAGATAAAATGACAAATAATTACAAAATTTGCTCAAATGCAAATATATCCTTTTTTAAAAAATGTTATTATGTTAGTCACCATACAGTAAAATGCAAATATATCCTTAAAAGAGACCGCATTCTGGAAGCACTTGCGGGTTTTAGCGCTTTAGCCACTATTGATTATTTTTATTGGGGATTGGGGATGTTGTGTATTGTCTCTCAGGGCTTTTTCCCATCTGTTGCTGGGTTCGAGTTTATGGCAGAGATTCGTTTGAAATGGGATTGTGGTCTTTTTTTTTTTTCCATTTGAGGCAGGAATNCAGATGGGCTGTACTTTTAATTCTCTTGCTGCCACCTGGGAGGAATTTGTCATTTCATTCCTGAAGTAAAGAGGAAAAAGAACCACATCTGAAATAATCTAATGCGAGTGTGGGCCAACACGCTTCAGCTACTGCAGCAACCCAGCAACTCCAGCAACGCCGAGGCGTGTGGCCGTCCATGTCTTAGGCTCTGCCCCTTGGAGCTTCCACTCAGGGTCTGGAACGTGCTGATTAAAGGGGTGTTAGCCACGGCAGTAAGGTAACGTACATCAGTTGAACGGTGTCTGCTTGACCAAAATCCTTCCACCTGACTCCGTTTTCACAAGGACGAGATGAAGTGGGTGTATTACTCCCATTTTACAGCCAAGGAAACTGATGATAAGGGTTTTCTTGTTTTTCTCCTTTGAACTCATGAAACTCCTAAAGGTGTCCCACGAGTGTTTGATTGGAGAAGCCTTGTAAATAAACCAACAATGGAATTACAAGAGGGCTAGTATCCCATGGGTGGAAACACAAAGAAAAAAGGTCTTGGTGTGTCTTTGTGGATTTGCAAAGCGCTAGGTGGAGCTCGGGGTCTTGTGTCTAGGATGGCAACCCAGGGTTCGGGCCCAGGATCTGCCTCCCCACCTCTTTCTCCTGGGCCCTCTCTTCTGGCCCTAGGCTGCGCTGTGCTTCCCCTCGCCAGTTCCTCTCCAGGCCTGTCCCCCACTGAGAAGGTACTTTCCTGTCTGTTCCCCAAGGATGCTCATCTGGGCTCCCAGCCACCCGGGACTGACCTTGCAGTCACCTCCTTCATTCCCTTCCTCTGGGAGGTCTCAGTGGGATTCTGTGCTAACCCCTTACCCATTTCTTCCTCCCAAACAGTTAGAGAGCAGCTAGAATGCTACCAAATCCTAAGGCAGGTTCTAGTCTTCAGTGAGGTCTGGCTTTTTAAGCAATGAAATGCTGAGAACTGGCTATTGGGTCAGTCCTATCCTTCGATGGCTGTCACAACTCATGGCTTGGTCCAGCCTCAAAGGCTCCCTTCTTCCTCGTGGCCAACTGGGAGCACACCCAGAGGCAAGGGGTGGTTCAGGCATGTCTCTGGGGCCTCCTCTTGGGTTTCTAATGGACAAAGGAAGCCGACCTTGCATGGGCTCCCAGAAGTCCCTGCTCCTCGTGGCCTTTTGTCCACTTCCCTTTCTATCTCTCCCTTCAGGGTTCTGCCTCCTCCTGCAATGAGGACAGTTTCTCTCCTTGTTTGGGTGTGGACAACCTCCATCAAGTCTCGATCCTTAAGATTCTTCCAAGCCAAGTATACATGAGATTTAAAATGACAAACCCTCTTGCTAATATCAAAGTCGATATGTATTATGCCACTACCTTCCCACCCTAACCACACACAGCACACACACCGGGGGTGAAGCTGGGAGAGAGTGTGAACAGAGGCTCATCTCGCTCCACTGGCAGCTCCTCAGTAGCCTTGAGGATTCCCAGCTCTATCTAGTTCTGGAGCCAGAGTTATACAGGTTTCCCTCAAGCAGGATGCATGTGCCCTCTGTTTCTTTCAAAACATGCGCTTCCTTAGGCAGCAAGTTCCTGCTTCTCATGAGACGTACACCTTCATCTCCTCGGGGAGAGCAAGGATCACTAACGTCCCAGAGCCCCGCGGTGACCGCTCATACTTCCTGCCTTCCCCTCCGCCCGGGTGTTCTTGATGACTCATGCCAGGCCCCGTGTTCCATTTCTTGCAAACCTTCATTGAATAGTTAGTCAAATATTGTGCAGACAGTGTGAGGGTGTAAGGGTGGTAGTGCAAATAATGGAAAGATTTAGTTCTTGCTCTCCCGAGACCCACGTTGCAAGGGGCAGGTAGCTGGTGGAAAGACTGTTTCATAATTTACATTTTCTCTGCATTATTTATCTGCGCTTGTATTTCTATTGAGTGGAGTTTTAAGACAGCTCCAGAGGAAGGAGAGGTGGGCTTTCAAGTAGATGATCAGGGGAGTCTTCTTGTGGGAGGTGGATTTGATCGTGACCTTGAAGGATGTCTAGGTCTCCGGCTGGCGGGAATATAAAGTTGAAAGAGTGGCTCCGGCGGAACAGAGCACAGGAGTAGGGCATGTCCTCAAAGTCCCTTGTATGACTTCCATTATTCTGTGACGCTTTACATAATTGTAACTTTGGAAGTACGTTCTTCCCTTCTTTCCAGAAACTCTTCAGTGCAGTGTATTTTCCACTTACACTTTGTGAGGTGGATTCACTTTGGGGGATGTGATATGAAGTGTTGTATTCACCTTCAAGGTGGTATAGAAAAACCAGAGGTTGCCCAGATGTGAGGTATAAGGAGAATTTTTTTTCGTAAAAAACAAAAAAACACCTCTCTGATGGAGTATTTTTACCTCTAAAATGTTTCTCTTGAAAAAATTTTGTTATGTTAAGTGCAAAAAACAGAATACTATCTTTTATCAGTTATTATGGCAGCTGTTGCTTTCTCAATGCACCTTAAAACAAATCCACGAGT